>NC_045549.1:25419779-25637279 GCF_009769535.1 Thamnophis elegans | reverse complement strand
CTACAAGACCTCCAAGGTCCCTTCCAACGCTGCTATTCTATCAAGAAATAAGGTAAATTTATTTAGAACCAATCTCAAAATATTTCAGTGCAAAACATAGCATTGAATCAATCAACTTTGTTTTAGAACTGTGATGAAAGCGAGTCAAGATTAATGTTCAGCTTCTCAGTAGTTTCCAAGTCATATTGGATTGCTTTGCTTGTTGGCGCCAACATAATTCTGAAAGTACTGTAACCCCAAGCTTTGCTTTTCTCTCCATTCCTGCGAGGTCAGAATGCCTCTCCTGTTTTCGTCCCTGTGTAAAATGCAGCAAAGATAACCTATACAATAGGCAAAAAAATGTGACCACAATTCCCACTTTCGTTGGATTTGGCACTATTTCAAAGGGAAGCCTTTAGGGGATTTACTGTTCAATGAATTACATTTTATAAGACCTACCATCTGGCAAAACAAACAAACACACACTTTGAGCCCACAGAAATAATAGCAGAAAAAAATAGGCCTATTATTAGACCTTTGTCAAAATGTAGGCAGAGGGAAGGGAGCTCATTAAACCATCTCCCATTTTCATGCCAAAATCTAATTTAAGACTATCTTGTGATCAACTAAAGTTTCAGTCATGCCTATTCCCATGTTATTAAGATCAACAACACACGTTCAGCACAATTTATTTCTGAAATATATATGAAGATGCTATATAGCTTATATCTTGCATATGCAATATGAGGTTTCATTTTTATTTTTAGTAATTTATAGGATTGGATCTGGTGCTGTCGTTGAGTTATTTAAGTTAGAATTTTCAAATCCGATGTCCAAATTGTTGGAACAAATCCAATCTCCTAGCTAGCCTGCATACAAGTTTAATACATTATTATTGTGGTTGGTCATGTAGTCAGCTAAAAGTTTAGAGTGGATTTGACATTTTTATCCACCTATCAAGATCTTGGGATACGCAAATGTTGGTTGTTTGATGGCGTTAAAAGTATCACTGCGGGATGGAAACTACTACAAGTAAAGCTGCCTGTTGCAATTGACTGAGGGTGATTTTGTCAATGCCAATGATGTTCAAGTGATGTTCCAGATATTTTGGGATTCTATCAAAGGCTAGTTACTAGTGCTTTTACCTTTACTTTCTTTTGTCAGAGCCCTTCTACTTTTATTCATTGGTCTTTGTATTGTATTATTTTCTCAGTTCTTTCTCTTCTCGTCTGCTGTCTCAAGATGGTAGGTAATGCCCACTATCCATTGCAATACTTTGTCTTTCTTATCAACAATGATTAAATCTGGGGTATATGTGGCAGATGTTTGTCTGCTTGAATTTTAAAGTCACAGAACACTTTAGCTTCTTCATTTTCTATTATTTTGTAGTCTATCAGTTCTTGCCTGAAGGCAAGTGGTATTTCTTACAGATGTCCTAATGCACCATTGTTGCTATTTTGTCATGTTGTTCTTTCTAATTAGTCTATGCAAATCTTCTGGCAAGAGCTAACTAGGTGGTCCACTGTTGTTGTTATCATTGTATTTGGCATTTGTAACCAATCATTGAACCCTTTCCAAGGACCTGGAATAAAGAGATGTTGTCTGATGGTATTAAAAGTATTGTCGCAGGATGTAAGTTGTTGCAAGTAAGATGTTGGTTGCAATTGAGTGAGGGTGATTTTGTTCAATGCCAATGGTGTTTAAGTGGTACTCCAAATGTTTTAAGATTGCATCCAAAGAGCCTATTACTATTATTATTTTAATTTCTTTGATTTCAATCTTTGTATATTTGTGATGGATAAATGTACTTTTATTCCTGTAGTCCTGCAGTTGCTGAGTCCTGTAGCCCATCTGTCACCAAATATCCAAGAGCTCCAACAACTATTTAGTAGTTGTTGACCCAGGCAATAACTAATCTTGTATGGTTTCTGTAAATTACTCCTTAACAATACTCCTTATTTTTTATGGGAGAGCCATAAAAATTCATCTGGCTCCTCTGATGAGACCATTGTCTGGTTGAACCTCTGGCTTAGTTCCCCAAGATATACTGTGACACATACTACAACTCTTTCTCTTGCATCTTTATATGGTATCCAGAGAATTGTCTAGGTGTGATCTGATTATGCATTATAACTCCATATTGGGATAAAAATTACATAAGATACCTCGAATATCTATATCTGTATCTGTATCTATATCTATCTGTATCTATATCTATCTGTATCTATGTCTCTCTGTCTGTCTGTCTGTCTATCTATCTAAATGGCTCTGTGTGTGTGTGTGTGTGTGTGTGTGTGTGTGCGTGTGTGTTTTCCAACGTAACTCTGGAATGCCTCAAGCAATTTCAACCAAACCTGGTACACAGATGACTTACTCTTTGGAAAAAGAGTGTGTGTGGTCTGTTAAGATACAGCCTATTGTTCCTTAAAATGGCTTCTACTGTACCACCATAAAATGGCTTCCACTGTTCAGTGCAGTGGAGTTGCCATGGTAACAGCTTCACAGTACTCCACAAGGGGGCTCACTTTGTTAAGGGGGAAAATCAAACATTAGAAATTACATTTGGTCCGGGCATTTTCCCTTTATAAATAAATACCCGGGCAACACCATGTTATCAGCTAATAGAGAATAAAATTTACAGTGCCATCTGTGTCTATCTACACTGGGCTTTCTGCCATACAGAAGTAGAAGAAAGTGAAGTTTGGAAGCCTTCACCATCAGTTCATCATATCTATACCTTTGCAAAAATATAGCCTCTCTACACTCTCTACATGTTTTAAAATGTTAGTCATTTCGTTAAATTATTTTGACTTCCTATAAATAAACTACTGTTACTACAAAGCATTTTCTTGAATAGCATAAAGGTTGGTACCTTTGTTCAGTTTTCTGTTGAAAACTAAAATTTAGTCCCACAGATTACAGGAGAATATGGCTTCCTTGTCATGACCAGCCCACAAAATATGTAAGTCTTTTTACTGTTTTGCCCACAGATACTCTTTTGGAATTCGATTTCATCGTCTCTTCAAAAAGTTACATTTATCAGTTCAACAGTATAATTTGTTACAATCAACTGGTTCTCGAGATTAGTGGTACTCAACCTTTAATAGCTGGAGAGGCACTTCAAATTCAATTGTCATCAGTTAGAAGCTAGAGAAATCATGGATTGGTGTTCTGACATTTGTTCTACAATGTTTGCATCAGGGGCTCATTCGTGCATAATGTTATACTGACACTATCCAGGTCAATATGTATTAATACAATAGACAATAGCAATGATTTTATTTTTTTCTAACTTCACTTGATGATAAGGTGTGTACTTCACCCAACACCTAGTCAGTTTGTGCTCATCCTTCACAGCAACCAAAGAGAAGCACAAATTTCTACCCTTAAGGGAAGAACAAAAATTATGTTTAATTGCTGTCTTAGGTCCAGGAAAAGGTAGATCAGAATCAGAACAAAAGTTTATATACCTAGCAAAAACAAACATTTTTATTTCTTCCTCTTCTAAATTCTAAAATAATGACAGAATGGATTTCTGTATCTAGATATTATTAAAGTTCTTTTTGTCAAGAACTTTATTTTGACAAAATTCATAGGGAAACCATTTTTGAACCGAGGTACCTCTCAAATGGGAAAGTTGTGGCTGTTCCAGTGCTGCTGCTTGTTAGTTGGCTGCTGTTGTAGTTGCACAATCTTCATTTTCAAGATTCTGTGACTGTTTCCCAGCCAGTCTTGCGATCCGTCGCTTCCTTCCCACCTAGTAGCAAAGAATTGACACATATGTGACTTTAAAAGAAGCAACAACTTTAAAGTGCATGAAGAAAGTTCTATATATTTATTGCTTTATGTGCCCCTTCTCTGCAGGGGTGGGTTCCTGCCAGTTCTAACCTCTTCTATAGAAGAGGTTCCACAAATCTACAGTGCCATTTAGAACAGGTTCCAGCTCCCTCCCCCCGCCCGTCCGCACATCATCAAGATGAAGAGCGAGAGGAGGAATTCTGGGACTTGAAGTCCACAAGTCTTAAAGCTATCAAGTTTGAACATCCCTGGGTTTTGTTTTCTAAAGGGTTAGGGGTGCAAGGGTCTTGTAACTTGACAGCTTTGAGATTTGCGTGCTTCAAATGCCAGAGTTTCTGAGCCAACATTGTGGTTGCTAAGCAAGAGTGTTGTTAAGTGAGTTTCACCACACTTTACAAGTTGGCCACTCCCACTCAGTCACATGGCCAGCAAGCCACTCCTACCTGGTCACATGGCTGGCAAGCCACTCCCACAAAGCTGGCCACACCTACAGAAGGGGTTATAAAAAAATTTGAAACCCACCACTGCTTCTCTGGTACACAAACAGGCATATCTATCTATATCCAACCATTGTCTAGGAACTCAAGGTACATACATAGCGTTATCTTCACAACAACTCTATGAGGTAGGTTGAGCTGTAAGTCATCAGGTAGCTGCTGTGACTGCAGATGAGTAGAAACTGAATCTTTCTGGTGTCAGCCAAATACCTTAGTCCTTGCACATCGTGTTTCATTTTTCAACTGCTTCCTGCTCTGATACTGAGCCTGGCCTCTCTTTCAGCCACTGAAGATCAGGAAGAGTGATCCCACTTTCAGGCCAGGATTCTAAACTGTTCTGTACTAAGGGCAACATATGATATGTATGTGTATGTGTACGTGTACATGTACATATAGATGTACATATGTATGTATAATGTATATATCAGAGGTGGGTTGCTCCCTGTTTTACTACTGGTTCATTTTGTGCATGCTCCAGATCGTACTACACACACATGCACAGTTCAATGTAGATTGTTTTTTGCACATGCACAGAACAATTTACAGTGAATTGTGCATGCACGCGCATTACTGAACAACATTCCAGCAGTGGCTACCAGGGAACTGGTTTGGGGGGCATGGCCAGCTTGGGTCGCTGCTGGTTCTGTGACCCAGGCCTAAATTCCACTACCAGTTTGGCCAAACCGGGCTGAACCAGGAGCAACCCACCTCTGGTATATATGTATGTACTGTGTGTGTGTGTGTGTGTGTGTGTGTGTGTCTGTGTCTGTGTCTGTGTGTCTGTGTCTGTGTGTGCCTGTCTGTGTGTGTGTGTGTGTGTGTGTGTGTGTATTATATTTATCATAATGATTCCACAAGAAAAGAGGAGGGGATGTTGTGGTCCTGAAATGATACCAAACATTTCTGGGATATAAAAAGGAAGAGAAATTATGAGGAAATGTAGGATAAAAGGGCTGCACAACTTTGCACAACACAAAGAAAGGTATAGAATAAGTAGACCAGATAAGGTGAAAGATGAGAGTGAAGATCGACTCAGTAATATGGAACAAACACAAATTACTGCACGACTTCCTCAACATGACAACATCTGCCTTTCACAACAAGATTTCAGCAGAAAAAGAGTGAGGCAAAATATACAACTTACATTATATAACATTTTTATGTTGATGTTATGCTGATGTTACTGCAAAGTCTGTTCTCTCTGTCATGCATTGCTATTCCTTGGAGAAGCTACCATTTTTTTGCTGCATGAATGATAAAGTCAAGATAGGCAATGTGTAGCCTTTACCTAATGAACAATGAACCTATTGCAAACAAGTTCAGGAAGAACATCAGACAATGGTGGTGCCTTTTCCAAATGACATCCTTTGGTGCTGAATAATTTTTTTCTAACAAGAAATGGATGAAATATTTCTGTGATGATTCAAGAATAAATCCATCATTACATCAGAAATATAATGCCAGACCCTACCCAGCAAGCCATATTTATTCAAATTTACTTCATGCATCCTCAAGACAGCGTAGAACTGAGAATAGGTATACTTCACAATAATGGAATTCAATGTGAGATTGTTGAATTATTGGAGAAACTGTTTTGACAGTAAAACATTTTGTCTATTTGACTTGCAAAAGAACAAATTTGAGACATGTCAAAAACTTCCATTGTCATTTATCATGATTGGAGACTAGCAGGGACATGCAGTCAGGGGAGGCAGGGGAGGCAGAGCCTCACCACTGTCATCATGAAAAGGAAAAAAAATGTAAAAGGAAAAAGGCAAGAGCTGAGGTCAGGCTGAGCTACTTGCTGCCAGAGTCACCGTAGATGACTCTGCTTAACTGTTTTAAAAAGCCTCTTAAAAAGCGCCCTCTACAGGAGGAGGCAGGAGAACGATGTGCCTCATCTAGTCTGACTTTTTATGATCACTCAAGCAGAGTTAAGCAAGGATTAAAAGCCAAAAATTCCTGACGTAAATGAGGCACATCGTTCTCCTGCCTCCTCCTGTAGAGGGTGCTTTTTTAGAGGCTTTTTTAAACAGTTAAGCAGAGTCATCCATGGTGACTCTGGCAGCAACTAGCCCAGCCTGACCTCAGCTCTTGCCTTTTTCTTTTTACATTTTATTTCTTTTCATGATGACAGGCAAGAGCAGAGTTGAAATCCTCTCTGAAACAGGTGGAAAAGGTATGTGTGGATCGGAGGGAGGGGGAGGAATTCAAACTTCATCCTCCTGGTGCAACTTTGTGTGTCTGTATGTGTGTTTGAGAGAGGGGGGAGGGAGGGAGAGAGGGAGAAAGGAGGGGAAGGGAAGGGAAAAGAAAAAGAAAAAGAAAGAAGGAAACTTATTTAGCAAAGGAGGAAAACAAATGCTGTCACTTTAAATTGGAACTGAGCATGCATGGCTGTGGAATTCTAGGAGTTGAAGTCCACAAGTCTAAAACAATTGCTGCCTCACCAACCATAAACCTCACCGCACGTCACTGGAGACTAGTATTTAAACATGAGAGAAGATTTAATGTACAAGTTGTCCAAAAGGTTGTTGTCATTATAGCAAACAATATTGAAACTGAACCAGCATCATGGCACATTATGTTGAAAGAATGAGGAGCTGATTTGCAAATAATTTCCAGTACAGTCCCATTATTCCTATTAATTTCAATACATACTTTTCTTTTCTCTTGGAGATGATTGCTGGCATCATTAGCTTCAAACAATAAGAAATTAATGGAAATGAGTCATGAGAATGAATAACAGTTGGAAGCATTTGAAGTATGGCATGAGAAAATGATTTTTATAAATGCTCTAAATAGGTATTGTGAAATAGCTTGATGTAGTGTTTAAGGCACCAGGCTAAAAACCGGGAGAGCGTGACTTCTAGTCCCATCTTAGGAACTGTGCCAGCTGGGATCAATCACTTCCAAAAATATAACTTTTATGACAGTCACCAATCAAGGTTGACTTGAAGTAACCCAAAAAAATATGGTATTATTAACTAACATATGAAGAGAAAATGGACTACCTGGTGAATTAATATGCAACTTTTAAATACATGGTTATAAATTCAAGCTGTTGTTTATATTTCATTGTATTTAAGTACAATGACAATAAAGATTATACTTATATTTCAATAAACGTTAAGATAGAACAACCAATCAGTAGTTGGAAAAACAGCCTGTCCAGGTTGAATTAATTTTTCCTATGATGAATGTAGAGTGCTTCTGTATTTTATATTGTTCCAGGAAAATAAGGTCAGATGGAACTTGTGAATTGGACTCCATGCTGAGATTCAAATGAATTAGTCCTTGCATTCCTTAGTAAACTAAATGTCTTAGAAGCAAACCTTCTAAGTTATGACTTCATTCCTTTAGCAGAGTCTTCGCCTAGAAATTTGAATACTTTGCTATACTTAGAAAAACAGTAAAACAGTTCAATCCAAGAGGGACCTTGGATGTAAACAACTGTTCATATCAACATTGCAAGGAAGGTGCTGATGATTATAATTTTAGTATTCTTTTGTTCTGATGTATTTTATTGAATTGTTGGAATAGATTTCTCTGTGTTATTATATTATACATAGCTTAAAGTCGAAACTGCCTGTAGTCATTTGAAAGAGGGCAGTATATAGATGATGTAATAAATAAATAAAATTGATTTATGCTTTAATCATACCTGATTTAGCAAAAACATATCTAATTAGAAAAATGTAGCAAATAGATTGTTTTCCAAATTGCTTAAAGTAATTTGGAACAAGGTAGTATACAGATGATGCAATAAATAAATAAAATTGATTAATGCTTTAATCATACACGATTTAGCAAAAAGCATATCTGATTAGAAAAAAATATAGCAAACAGATTGCTGCCTATTGTGCAAATTATCCTAATTTGTACCAATTCTAGTTAGTGGTTCTAAGCAGATTGGACAAAGCATATCTGAAGCATTGCAGCTTCACATATAAATCTGCCAGAAATTTGCAATGGCCAACAATAGATTTTCTGTAGCTTTGGTTATCAATTTGTTTGGTTTGATTTGACATGTGATTATTTTAAAAGTTCTCTAATACCTTGGTGACCTTGTGGGCAGAATAGTGATTTGTCATAATTTATACAAATGTATTCATAAATAAAATCAAGCCCTAATGATGTAATGCCTATGCAGTTGTACCCATTCACACTTTCAGATATGCTAGCCCATCAATCAGGATCTGTTATACTCAGCAATTTATCACTCAGTTTTTCACAGCTGACCATGCAGGCAGTGTCCATTGAAAATTACTGTAATGGAGGTGACACCAAGTAATGTAAAATCTGTCCTCAGTGCTTGATTAGTGATTGATACTTTAAACATGGGTGTCATCTATCACTGAAGTGAAAATTCTTCAGGAGAATAACTTTACAGGAGCACTTAGACAGTGAAAGAAAACTAAATGGCCTCCTTTTACTTTGTTCAATCTACCATCACCATGTTTTATGCAGTATTGACAGAAACAATTCTTTTTTATAACTGCAAGCAATTAAGAGACTGAGTTTGTCAGCCGGAAAATCAACAGCCCGGCCTCCAGACCTGAGTATCACATGATGGAGTGAGCTCCTGTTATTCACCCCCGCTCCTGCCAACCTAGTAATTTGAAGGCATGCAAATTGCAAGTAGATAAATAGGTACCAATGGGAAGGTTACTGCATTTCATATTTCCATGCTGGCAACATGATGACAGAAATGTCTCTCAGGCAATACAGATTCCCTCAGCTAAGTTTATTTGTCTAATAACAGCTAAGAATTTGAGATGAGTATCACCGTCTTGAGTTGGTCAAGACTGGACAAGGAAAACCTTTAAACCTTTTTATATCTGCATAAGGCATAGTGTATCTTTCAATTTTCCACCTATTATTGCAATTGTGCAATCAGAAATTCATCAGATTTCCCCACCCATCTGCAATGGATTGCCACAGATAGAGTGTACCTAGTGGATTTATCCAATGTCCATAGGAAAGATTCTGGAAGCAGAGGAGAGTAAGCAGGGAGAGGGAGGGGAAACAACATGGAAAGATTCTGGAAGCAGAAGAGAGTAAGCAGGGAGGGAAAGGGAAACGATATGAAAGGAAACAATAGGGGGACTATCAGAATACATAACAAGACCTAAAAATAAAGGAAATTAGAATGGAGTGAGGCACATGGAGATAGTTAAAGGAAAGGGACAAAAATAACTCAATTGGTTTATAATGTAGAAAAACTGAATGTGCCCACATTTTCTATATATACTGTATATGGCAGAATCAGGACCTTGTGTCTATTAATGCATAGTTTATGACAAATAGAATTTTCATAAAATGAATGTAATCTCCCTCAGCCTTATGTTATAATATGGAGACATAAAAAAGACCTGCAAAAAATGCATATATAAATGGAAAAGCTACAGTATGTTTTATTTTGGAAGAAACTACAAAAGCTATAAAGGTCGGGCAATACTGAGAACAAAAGTCTAGGTTTAGAAAAACGCATACAAAAGTGCATGCACCTTATAGTGCTATTTTTTAATATATATATATATTTTGGATTAACTAGGGAAAAGTGAGAAGCTGATAAAAATCAGAATTGGTAGCTTTCCATAAATACATGAGCAAAAGGCTTATATGCAACATAATGGAATAAATTGAGAAATGGATATACAGTGACTTTCAGTTACTTTTATTTATTCTTTTTTGACAGCTTTTTAATGAACAACGTATTGACTATTTACATGGATTTTATTTGTTAGGTAACCAGACATAAAGAATCCAGCCTAAAATAACACAAGAACTAAGATTGTTGAGGCCTTTTGAAAAAGCAAGATATTCAGGGGGTGGGGGAGAGAATCACATTTTGATGCAAAAAAGTTAAAAAGTGTTCAAAATAAAAATAAAGAAATGCAGCTTTGTACAGCAGACAGCAGGAGTTACACTCTGGAACCTGCTACATATTTTACACAGCTCAACATCTCAAATGAGAGAAGACCTTTTACCTTAGCAATAGCAATAGCAGACTTATATACCGCTTCATAGGGCTTTCAGCCCTCTCTAAGCGGTTTACAGAGTCAGCATATTGCCCCCAACAATCCGGGTCCTCATTTTACCCACCTCGGAAGGATGGAAGGCTGAGTCAACCTTGAGCCGGTGAGATTTGAACCACCGAACTGCTGAACTGCAGTCAGCTGAAGTAGCCTGCAGTGCTGCATTTAACCACTGCGCCACCTCGGCTCAATGTGATGCTCTCTCCCTTGAGCCCTTTGGCTGGAAGCTACAAAAAGACACCATGCTCATTACAAAGTCACTGTAACTGCCCAAGTAAAGATAGCCAGAAAGGCTCAGGCTCAGCATTAACCATAGGCATTAACCCTAACCCTAACCCATGCCATGTCAGCTATTGTACTACAGTTTTCTCAGGTTGGACAGGGCTAACTAAGAGAAGTATAATTCTTAAATTTCTTTTGGAAATTGTATTGCTTTATTTTTGAAGTTACATTTGTGTGTGTAGGTGTACACATATACATATAAAGGTAAAGGTTCCCCCGCACATTCATGCTAGTCGTTCCTGACTCAAAGGGACGATGTTCATCTCAGTTTCTAAGCCGAAGAGCCAATGCTGTCCAAATATGTCTCCGTGGTCATGTGGCCGGTATGACTAAACATCGAAGGCACATGGAGCACTGTTACCTTCACACCATTTTTCTACTTGTATTTCTACATGCTTTCAATCTGCTAGATTGGCAGAAGCTGGGACAAGTAATGGGAGCTCACTTCGTTATGCAGCACTAGGGATTCGAACCGCCGAAATGCTGACCTTTCTGATCAACAAGCTCAGCATCTTAGACACTGAGCCACCACATCCAAAGGGACATGCGTACTGAATTTCACAACTCAAGTGCCTTGCATCCCTAAACCCTGAGTCTAAGCTATTTTTATTGTTTACATGCAATAGACTTTTGTACAAACAGTGCTTTGTTTAAATTCCTGAGAAAGTAGTAGGCACCCTTGTTTCATCAGATAATATCAATACTTCTATCTAAGACAGTTATTATGGGATGCTATAAAAAGCCCGTTGGTCCTGCCATCCTTTTCATCTGTCAGCTTTATATCATATTTTAATAACTGTCAGTATAGAGAGGAAAGGGACTATCAAAATTTAATTTATGATCTGTGTCTCAGCATGAAAGGTAAAGCTGAAATGGGGATATGGACTGCTGCTTGACATACATGGTGCTCAATGGTTTTGTCAAGGTCTTTACATGCTGCAGATACCAATGATTGGCAGAAATCTCTTTTAGCTAAATGTCCTAAAGACAAACAGTGTGAGTCAGTAAGTCTTACTCCTTATTGTTTGCACTTAATGATCAGATAAAGAGACATTCTTGATTTCTGGACTACACTGTTCCTCTATGTAGCTTAAATGTTAGGGCATGTCAAATTTTTCAACTTCCAATTTCCAAACATTAGGAGTGCTCAAATGTTGTGACATGCCTTGGGGATTGTAAAGATATGTTGGTTACTTTGATATAATTTAGAAGTGCTTGGTAACTAACTACATAAATATCATAACTTTTTAACATTTTCAGCTGTGGTGGCGCAGTGGTTAGAGTGCAGTGTTGCAGGCTATTTCTACTGACTGCCGGCTATCTGCAATTTGGCAGTTCAAATCTCACCAGGCTGAAGGTTGACTCAACCTTCCATCCTCCCAAGGTTTGTAAAATGAGGAGCCAAATTGTTGGGGGCAATATTCTGATTCTGAACTTAACCCTTAGAGAGGGCTGTAAAACACTGTAAAGCGGTATATAAATCTAAATGCTATTGCTAGGTAAAGGTTCCTCTCACACATATGTGCTAGTAATTCCCAACTCTAGGGGGTCATGCTCATCTCTGTTTCAAAGCTGAAGAGCCAGCGTCGTCCAAAGACATCTTCGTGGTCATATGGCTGGCATGACTAAACAACGAAGGTGCACGGAACGCTATCCCTATTTTTCTACTTGCTGAGGTGGCGCAGTGGTTAAATGCAGCACTGCAGGCTACTTCAGTTGACTGCAGTTCTGCAGTTCGGCTGTTCAAATCTCACCGGCTCAGGGTTGACTCAGCCTTCCATCCTTCCAAGGTGGATAAATTGAGGACCCGGATTGTTGTTGGGGGCAATATGCTGAGTCTGTAAACTGCTTATAGAGGGCTGAAAGCCCTATGAAGCGGTATATAAGTCTAACTGCTATTGCTATTGCTATTTTTTATGTGCTTTCAAACTTCTAGGTTGGCAGAAACTGGGAGAAGTAATGGGAGCTCACTCCGTTACGTGGCTCTAGGGATTTGAACCACCGAGCTGCCAACCTTTTGACAAGCTCAACATCTTAGCCACTGAGTCACCGCATCCCTCATGCTATTGCTATTGCTATCCATTAGACATGAACTGCATTGATATCAGCATCTCTCCAATATCCTTCCAATTATACTACCTGAAATCATTTGTTTTTCACTGAAATTTTTCAGAAAACTCACCAGGGATTATAATACATACAAAACAGTGGTGAAAATCATTTTTTTTTTACTACCAGTTCTGTGGGTGTGTTGTGGCTTGGTGGGCGTAGCTTGGTAGAGGGGGCAGAAGAAGGATACTGCAAAATCTCCATTCAAACCCCACTCTAGTGCCAGCCAGAGGTGGCATTTGCCGGTTCTCCGAACTACTCAAAATTTCCACTACCGGTTCTCCTGAACTTGTCAGAACCTGCTGGGTTTCACCCCTGATACAAAAGGTATCTATCTTTTCAATAAAATCACTATTGGTCTACTAGCTGATGGATGCTACTTAAGTCAGGAAGTTTATGAAGCAGCACAGTCTGTTCAGAGTAACAAGATCTGGCTATTGTCAGATGCAGGCCTCATGGCAAAATGAAGCAGACAGAAGGAAGCAACTTAAGCATACAAGAACAGCCGTGCTGGTCAGAGCAATCTTATTATAGCAACATTCTGTGAATGTTTTCCTGTGTCTGAGCATCTAATAAACTCTTCCTGTTCTCATATGATAGATATAGGTATCTAGAAAGAATGCTGTAAATGCAACCTCTAACTTTTAATTCATGTTTGCAAATAACTTTCTAATATTTCCTGAACAGGTTGAGAAAAGCACACACTGGCAGGCCAATAATTCAATAATCTGAAAATCCAGTCTAGCTTTCAGTGCTTTGGCATATGCATATACTATAGCAAAGTCCTTTTGAATAAAATTTCTATCTTTTTAATGATACAGTCTTATGGTGTAGGTTTTACTACAAGTGATTTCTAAAAAAATTAGATGCCTCTAATGATACTCCTTAAATATTTTATTATAATAATTAATAGTAATGTTGCTAGTATTAGTAGTTGCCATTATTATTAGTAGTAATAATATTGAAAGATTCTTTAATATTACTGATGTCTCTTCACTATTTTAAGCAACCATGTACTATTAAAAAGTAACAATTTGAACTTTTCAGAAAGTAGCATGTTATGTTACTTAAAGGGAACAAATAATATTTGCAGACCATATCACTTTAAAAACAGTTATGAAATTGATATAAATTAGACTTGAAGAAGTACATAAAAATGAATAGCTGATTTTTAAAAATAGTATCGAATTTAAAATAGTACAATTATTTTCAGCTTTCGTGAAACTGAATATATCTTCAGAAATAAATATAAGACAAAATAAGGTAAAAAGCCAAGTTTATGAAAAACATAACCATTATTCTTTGTTGCGTTTTCTTATACTTTAACGTTGTATGTTGTTTTATTAAAGACTGGATGAAGACTGTGAACTTAGCCATATTATTCCACTTTAGAGCTATGGGGGAAAAAAATCTGGATTTCTTCTCCATCAGCAAATAAAGATAAGAGTAGCATGCTAAAACCATGAATTTTACTGCCTGGTTTGAGAGGTGATAATACATTTTCCATAACAAACTCTTTTTCTCAATATCTAAAAAAATCAATAAGAGTTCAAAATTATTTCCCCTAGAAAGTTCCGCATTTGAAAATATAATGAGCAAAACACTTACAAAATCTTGAAGTAATTCTTTGTATCTGTAATGTATAATTTGGTGGTGTAAATACATAGCACTGAAGGAGTAACAGTATATTGAAGTCGCACAGGAATGCTCCAAGTTCATACTCTTCCTCCAAAATTTCTTTTTTTGTTTCAGTTTGTTTGTATTGGACTAGAAAGTAAAGTATATTAAAAAATGTGGATAAGAAACTAAGTGATGACTCCCTTAGAGCTTATGCCAAATCTTTATAAAAATGTGATAAGGAGTTACTGTTCACTGCAGTAATAATTCAAAGATACTCAGAAATCAGTTTGTTCTACTTGGGCATGGTATGGACTTTGTCACAGAAATAATTGGGGAAGAGTATTTTAGCAGCACATGAAAACAGAGAAATAGCTACATAAAAAAAAAATTGTGTCTTCTACATCTATAGTCAACTGCTTCATTCAAAACTATGACATACCAGATTGCAATTTTAAGATTTACTCAGATTTAGTTATAATAGTTAGAACAATTCTTCAAGTACATCTATAATAAATGGTTTGTGACCATCCAGTCTGCAAAGAATCATGGAAACATGGTTTTGAAAGAAGTCCAAATCCAATCTCCTGATCAGTGTAAAGTCCAAATTAGTAATGGGGTTGTCCAGTTCCTACTTGAAAATATCTGACAAAATGTTGGTCACCATTTGTAGAGAATAAGAAAGATGGCACTGATGAAGATGGGGAAGAACCATTACCTTGGTCAAAAGGAGCAGAAACAGTTTTAAAGAGATACATTTGGAAGTGGCTCAGGCAGACTAATCTAATCTAATCTAATCTATTGAACTAGATAAAGGTGTTATTAGCCAATCTCAATAAAACAGCTTTAATCTTATTAAAGAGTTGACTTTCTAGTCTAGACTACCTAGAGATGCTAACATCATCTATGTCAGGGGTGCCAAACTTGCATTGTCACGGCGGCATCACATGACTTATCATGACTTTTTTTTCTCCCCTTTGCTAAACCGGGCGTGGGCATGGCCAGCATGTGAAGCATTTGGCCCACGGGCTGCAAGTTTGATAGCCCTGATCTATGTGATTGGTGTCACTGATAAACCAGAAACTGATAAACCTATAGCTCTAGAAGAGATAAAATAAACATAAATTATTATTATGTGAGCCACCTAGAATTTCTTAAAATGAACAGCTATATAAATCTTTTAATTTAAGTAAACTGTAAATTTAAATTAGCCAACAGAAATATTGATCTTAAATTCCTCAATTACTTGTTAAAATGTATGGGACAATATAAAGCACTGTCCTGCCTGAATAAAAGAACTGAATTACATCCTGTTAATCTTATACATCAGTGATGGTGAACTTTTTCAGCATTGAGTGCCAAAAAGATCACGCATAAACATCATGCGTGCTTGCAGGGCCTGTGCACCGGAAAAGCCGAACTTCCAGGTTCTGGCACCCATGTGCACCTGAAAATCAGCTGGGCAGCGTGCATGCACACATCTGTTTTTGACACTGCTGCACATGCGAAGGACAGTTGATCATTGGCCATGAGTGTCCTTCTTCACACCTGAAGGCTTAGGGCTAGTTTAGCAACTGAAACACAAATACAACTTCAGTGTAACTTACTGTTTATGATTGAAAGACACACAGAAAACAGCATATGAATCCTGTGTGAGAGTCTAATTTCCATATCCGAATTTCTATACAAAAGAGAGACTTTTAAATGAAGGAATTCTTGACATTTACAACTAAAAGCAGCTGGCTATAACAACTTGCTCAACTTAATCAATTTTCCAATATACCTTAGCATGCCTCTCAAGATTTCATTGATGCAGTTTGTAACAAGCAGCTATCTCAAATGGAACACTGCTCTTTGTCCTTATATGGAAGTCTGACAGTTCCCTTGATTAAAATGAAGAGACTTTATTATGGGTATTAAGCACTGCTTTATGAGTTATGTAAAGTTTGTGGGGTTTTTTTTCATTTATGCCTTAGAACCTTAACATCATTGTCTCACTTATGCATAATCCATCAGCCCAGGTGACAAATAGTTTTCTATATTTACTGACTAGAAATATACAAGGGCTGCATTGGAGAAGCAGCTGAAACTACAAACGCTCCTGTCAATCAAACTGGCTGGCAGAGAACCATATTTCTTGTCACCAAGAGGCTTAAAGAAAAGAATCTGTGCCTAATTCTCTTAAACCTTGCAGGTCAAAAGGTTTTAAAATTATTTTTGACACCATTTCTTTGCTTTGTCAACAGGCCTGAGTACTTTTTAGCATGTAAGGGATATCAAAAAACTGTATATTGAACTAGTTTAATATTAACAATGCATTAGTTTAAGGTCTCTTGGTAGAACTACTACTGTGTTGGTATCGTTAACTGCTATTCTGGAGTAAATTAGTTGGAAGGAATAAAGAGGAAAATATTGCTTATTACTTGGGAAAAAACTATTCAACTCTAGGAAACAATAGCGAGTCAACCAAAGACATATAAATCAGCAACATCCTTCAAGAAAATAGTTTGTTTTATTATTCATAATGTTACCTTACTTCAGCTCACTGAATGGAGTGGATCCAAAAACAGTAAAGGTAAATATATTAGCCTACTTGAAGAGCTTTGAAAGTTTACAGCAGATGTCTCAGCACCAGCATAGATGAGACAGTGCTGCAAAAATAACCAAGATCTATATCATGAGTCTGCAAATTCCCATATTTACTGGCAAAGCGTAGGGCTCAAGTGCAGACCCAAATGGAGGGCTTTCAACCATCCCTGTGGTCACCCTCTTCTCTGCTAATGCACTCACACAGTGTATTCAGTCATGGAGATTATTGTATAGCACGGCTTTGGCTGCCTGTGGGTGGCATCATTATACAGAATCCATAGAGTCCATCTCATGTGCTCTGTGCTGGATTTAAGCACAGGAAGAAGGCATGTAGAGTTGGATCTCATATCCTGAAATCCCAAGGCTTCGACTTCAAGGCCATGCTACTTTGCTTGCAATCGCTGTGGGTATTCTCAAGAAAGAATTTCACCTAGATGAGTCGAGGAGCATTAGTCTAATGATACAGCAGTCATATTGGGCAGTGAAGACAGAGGTCTTTCAGAAATCTTACCTGACTCATAGCTATTCTGGTGGATATATATTAAAGAAGAAATGGATTTTTTTAATCAGCTTACTAAATTGCATACAACCAACATAGCCAATGTTAGCCACCTGCATCATAGACAGCTGCAAAGCCTAAGCAGCTTGATTTAGTTCTTTAGTACCAAGGTCTCCAACCTTGGCAACTTTAAGTCTGATGGACCAACTACCAGAAGACTTCAACTACCAGCTTCATTGGCTGAGGAATTCTGGAAGTTGAAGTCCACCAGGCTTAAAGTTGCCAAGGTCAGAGACCCTTGCTTTAGTACCAGTGTTTGTCTTTATCCCATTATTGCTGATGGCTGCTTTAGCCTTCCAGTTTTCCTTTTCGCCCAATCATAGCCTTAACTAGTACCCATTAGGACTCAAGAAATGCTCATTATTTTAACATCCACTTAATGCCTTGGAACATTTGATGTCAGTCCAGATTACTGCTGGAACATTGTCTCTAGTTTGTCCTATCCCACGCCTCCACCATGAGACTTCCAGGTGCCCACATGAAATTCAGAACTCTACATGGAATCCAAATGGATTATAGGTAAAGCCAAATATGTCGCCGGCCCATCACATAAAGTTTGAATGCAACTGTCAAACTCAAAAAGATTATGGGCCCTAAATATAAGGTTTATAAATTATGTAAGGAGTATTGGATTATAATTATTTATCTGTTTTTAATAAAACAGAATTTAATAAAATGCTTGACTCAAAAGGATCTGTGACTCTGGTTCGAGCTGTTTTATGACATCAACTAATTTCAATGCCAGGTATTATGTCTGAGTTGTAGAGAATAATTTTAGATAAACCATCCTCAATCAGCCGACAAGAATATTTCATTTCCCTACCAGCCTACCTTTTGAAAAATTTTGTATTTGAAATTATTTTTAAAGCATCCTTAGCATTAGACATTTATATAGGTATGCAATATTTATATATCTTTTATCAACTGGCTCTAATGCAAGTGTCAACATCCAAGCAGCTAAAATGCAATATATCACAGTCATTAAAATAATGAAATAGCAACATATTGCTACCAACAACAGAAATTGTTAACTGCATAAAGCTGATATGCATGTCTTCTCAGAAATGTGTTTGCTGATTATACTCAAGTTCAATGAGACCCTAATGAGCCGTTAAGTCCTGGCTGCTCCAGCAGGCCAGGGGGCTTTCGAAATATCCAGCCCCTCGGAAATTGTGACCGTTGAGTATTTTAATATGTTGTTTTGTGTATTATCCTCTTCCCCTGTTTTATTGTAAGCCGCCCAGAGTCCTTCGGGAGTGGGCGGCATACAAGATCAATAAAACTAAACTAAACTAATATTTTCATGACATTCACATTGATAATCTTTGGTTTTGATAGTATTGATAGTGGTACCTAAAATTCTCACCATTCAATTATATGCATGTAAAAATAAGAAGCCAAAAAGGCAATAACTGGTAACAATTCTCTAGTATAAATTTTGATTTTCCAGCATAAATGATACTCAATATCATTGACTTATATCAGTTTTAACTACAACAAAAAAATCTGTTAAGGGTATGTTTTAATTTTGATTGAAAGCAACTGAATTATATATGATATTTCTATCCTAGCTTCTCTAAAGGAAACTGTCAAAATCACATTTACTGTGAGAAGAAAATCATACAATCAAGATGCTCAATGATAAGAATGAATATGCATATATTCTGAGAAAAGGAAGGAAGGAAGGAAGGAAGGAAGGAAGGAAGGAAGACTAGATTTCAGTAAGTGTGTGCAATCAAGAAAATAGATTCCTGTTTCCCATATTTGTAATGCACACTCTAATAGATCATCAGCCAACATTTTTCAGAGTCTAGTTCTCAGCTACATACTTTGGATGTTCACTCCAAATTGGACACAGCAGCATTCAGAACATAGTGCTTAACCACATCTGTTACTGCATCTCAAACACAGACAGAGTAGGTACTCAACTGTTTTATGGAGACCATTTATGAACAACTATACACAGACCAATCCAATTTTCCATCAATATTACATTAAAATTATTCACAAAATGTATTCTCACTAATGATTACAGACAGTAAGCAAAACAGGTATTTCTAAAAGAGGAAAATAATGACATAGTTAAAATAATCTGGAAAGTATCAATTATTAAAACATTAAATGGAAACTATGTATTTTTTAATTTCCCTTGCATCAAGCTGTATCAGTCTCTATGAATACACATAATTCTATTCTGGCCTGCTTTAAAAATAATCAAATGCAGCTTTCAAAATACAAAAAAGATGTAAAAACAATTTAAGATACAACCTTTTTCATTGCAACATTCATTACTAACTCAGAGTTATTTTGGTGAAATAAAATATATTGTATTCGCTTGCTTTTATACAATAAATATTAAAACCATTATGTGTACATATTTTGCATTAATATGTCAAGTATTTTACAAAAATGGATATTAGTCAAACATAGGTGAGATCACAACTATTCAAAACCAGTTATAATTTTTAAATCCAAATAATATTAAATTTAACATAATAGTTTGAATTTTGTAGTCTTTTCAGGTTGTAATATATGGAGATATCACATACTAAACAATATACTTTTGTCACCTTAATATGAAAGTATAATTAACTTGCTGTGATTTAATTTGCAAAATAACATTTTGTAAAGTATTTTAATGTAATGATTATATAATATTAAAAGAAGAAGAGCCCATGTACTGAAATAAATTCAATAGCCATCTAAAAAAATAATATATGTGATATGCCCCACTTCTTCCTGCCCCGCCCCTTTCAGGAGTCCCCACACACCCCATTTTGACTCCCAGGGCCCTATTTTTGCTCCCAGGATGGTGCAGGAGGCCAAGTGCTCCCTGCCACACACCCCTGGCCATGCCCACAATGGCCATGCCCACCCAGCCAGTCATTAGGGCAGAGAACCAGTTGTTAAATTGGAGCTGAGGTGGCGCAGTGGTTAGGGTGCAGTACTGCAGGCCACTTCAGCTGACTGTTATCTGCAGTTCAGCAGTTCTAATCTCACCGGCTCAAGGTTGACTCAGCCTTCCGAGGTGGGTGAAATGAGGACCCAGACTGTGGGGGCGATATGCTGACTCTGTAAACTGCTTAGAGAGGGCTGAAAGCCCTATGAAGCGGTATATAAGTCTAACTGCTATTGCTATTGCTATTGCTATTATTGAATCCCACCACTGAGCATATTGTAGACTCATACTAATGTTCTGGTAGTTATCTTGTGCCTGTATGCACCATGCCACAAGATGTTATCCAAACTATTCAAACTACCCACAACTTATATTTTCTTCTTGATTCTGACATAGCCAGAAAAGTCCTTGAAAGAATCTCAGAGACTGCGTAAAAAGGTGAAGGAACTGGAAGCACAAGTATTTTTCATTAGTCATTCCAGTTGAAGATCATGACAAAAGGGAACTTAAGATCCTGGCAGTCATGAATATGACTGAGTATGTAGATAGTGCTACAGAGAAGATTTGAATTCTATGACAATGACATGTTTATGAGGAATTTCTAGGAAAATTTTACATTTTACGTAGGCTGGGAAAGAAGTGTTTAGCAGGACAACCACATAGGAAGTTGCAAAATTAGAACAAAGGGAAGCAATGACAAAAGTCCAGAATTAAATACACAGTTAGGGATGGGGGCCATGAAAACAGTAAGCAAAGAGAAAAGCCAGCGTCAAGGTGGGAGATCAGTATTTCATAGGAAGCTGCACAGATTTCACCAAGTGTTCCCTTCAAAACCTTTGATATTTCTACACTAGTAAAAAAATATAGAAATTAAATAAGGAAACCTCTTATACATAATGACAAAAATGATAGAAAAAGAATCGCTGAAATGTTATTCAGAATTAGCACATAGAACATACAACTTATTGAAAAAGAAAGCTCAGTGAAAAGGACGGAGATGTGTACATAACAGAGAAAAAAATCCCCCTGCATAGTTCAAGAAATGGAACGTGGAAATACATTGAAAATGTTTAAGTAGGAATAAAAGGAGAGAGAATTATCATGGTAGTTTATTATAGACTGGACATGCATAATAAACATAACATAGCATACAAGTCTGTCTGTATCAGGCTAGGCTTTCAAAGAAAGCAGTGAAAAATGCAAGATTTCAATTGTTCAGATATCTACTATTATAGTACTAATGCTGCCAAGAATTAGAGATTCAACCAATTCTTGCCCTGTCAGCAAGTAGAAAAATGAAAAAGTCAGTCTGCTATCTTCTTCTCTTCTTAGCTTCCTCTTTTACTGCTTTGGGTATTAAGGCAGATACAAAGTTATGTCTCTTGCTCTTTGGGCAGCCTCAACCATTGATAATTGATGTCGTTGTAATGTGTCTTTGATGTTGTACAGGAGTGGGTTTCACATTTTGTCACCACCGGTTCACCCTGCATGCATGGACTCACTGTGTGCCACTTCTGCACATGTGCTTTGCTTCACACACCTTCTGCACATGTGCCCGGCCTCAAAAACATGCCTAAATAGGATGGCATAGAGCCAGGGCGGTTGGCAGGCCAATCCATGATTTCCGCTATCAGCTCGAGTGAACCGGTCCTACCCGGCTGAATATCACCTCTGATGTTGTCTCTCCATCTTTTTCTGGGGTGCCTGATGTTCTTTGACCTTCTCCTCTTTTTGTATATCCCTTGTTCGGTTTGGAATCCTACATTATCCTCTCTAGGTGAGCAAGCCAGTTTATTTGCTGTTTCTGTATATAGTTTAAGATTGGTTCTATGCCAATTGTCTCAAAGGTGCTTTTTTTTTCTTCAAAAGGCAATCACGTTAGGAAGGAGAAGAAAATGTTTGATATTTGCCATCAGAACTGATAAAACTTCGTGGATGAGAAGTGAAATGTTTTCTTCCTCCTCCTCAAGGAAAAAGTAGTCCAGTTGCCTTTTGGGACAACTATGACGTGGATGACTGAGAATCTCCATGGACATTCTATGGCCATTCCTTCTCTTATGGTCTCACTTCTGATTTCATCTTTTCTGGTTACTCATTTGGTCTGCTATGCTAGATCTAATCCTTATCAACCGGGTAGAAATAGATGAAGGAGTGGAAGTGACTGAAATATACACAGAAAAAAGTCTGCAGAATCAGAACAGAAGCCAGATTTGATTTAATTTGATTTATTTAAAGTTTAATTAGGTGCAGTTAATATGGTTACTGCTCATGATTTACCCTTTCATTCGCTTAAAAGTTACAACTTTTGGAATAATTTACAAAGCTTTCAAAGAGGAAATTTAGTTCTGGAATATCTTTCCAATAACAAATTAAGTATAACTGAATGTTTGATAGGAATGGGTTTTAATACTAAGCTATCATTGTCTAAACTAGAAGGAATTTTTTTCTAAACTTTTCCTCAGGTCATCAGTGGAAATCTTGCAGCTAATCTTATTTGTAATTCTATATTATCTTTTAAGGAAACAAAGTCCTAGGATGTAGAAAGGCAGGAATGACTGCAGTATAAACAGTTATCAGTATCCATATGGAAAGGTACTTTCACACATTATTATGAATTTAAAATATTATGATGTGAACCTATCGTGTCTTATGATTTGAAATTTACATAATTGCTGCACTGAATTGTCAAGCATTGCTTATTAATATATGCCCTTCACAAGATCAAGACGCCCAATTCTCATTGTTTACTTTTCTTTCTGAAAGAGCAAATGCTTTTTATTATATTTCATAATGACATTACATTTCGGTAAGATTGATTGATTGGTACTCAATTAAACTCTGCAGAAAGCAGCTATTTCTCAAGATTAATTCATTACAATCTAATGGAAATGTCATGTCCATCAAATTAGAGCTGAATCTTAAATTGGTTTTTTTGTAGGGCTTGCTTGGTGTGTGTGTGTGTGTATTTATGTGTTTTGCTACTGACAAATTTGTTTCACAAGAATATATCTGATGATAGGTTATTCTATGTATAAAATAAACCTTGTTTTTGCTGAATATAAAATTCAGTTTTTCCATCTAAATATGTACTGTATGATTTGTCTGATATATTTTAGAGATGGACAGATGAGAGATGGAGGCAGAGAGGGGTGGAGAGAGAGACAGATAATATCTTATTATAAATGCAGAACTATGTTTTTGGTTTGGGGGGATTGCTTTTGACAACATAATCAGTACCTATACAAAGACAATTATAGCATTGGTTACTAGGGGTTGCCTTCCTCCTTTGCCTTCACTTGTACTAATGTTTGTGGTTTGGAAAGTACAGTACATCACATGTATTTAAAAAACGTAGTTCCAGAAGCATGCCTGGAAAAAAATCATGCCACACAACAAGTATCAAATAAACTACACAGGATTTGAAATCAGCATGTCCAGGACTTTGTATTATTCCAAGAATAAGATGTTAAAAGAATTTAAAAAAAATCCAAAGGAGATGTAGACTCCTCAGATGCACAGATTTTTTTTTTAAGGAAAGAAGGTAGAAGAAAAGAAAGACTATTTCAATGTACGGAGCCTTGGAGAAATACAGATCTGAGTAACTGACTGGCTAGAAACCTGTCAAAGAGCCAGTATATACTGTGATGCTTAGATCTATTTATACAAATCTCTACTTTATAGTTCTTTTTTTGTAAAAACTTTCCACTTCAGAAACCTATCTTAAGGGTAGAAATCTTCACAATCTACTTTTACCAGTCAGACATCCATATGAAGTATATATTCCCCCGCCCTTTTTTTTTTTACTATAGCTTCAGCCATATGCTTGTTAGTTTCTAGGCAATTCTGAATTGCTTCTCCACTACAAAACTTTGGACAAATATACACAAGGAGAGGATATGAAGTTCCCTTTCATCAGTCAGACTACCAGTCAGCTCATCCAGCAAAACCACAACAGCACAAATTTGCTAAATATCCCCAATAAAATACACTGACAAAGATATGCTCCTCCAATTGTCAAGGATGAAGTCATAAGAAGCAGCCCTATATTAAATCAAAATATTAGTATGTTCAGTTAAGTCTGTTCTGAATTGAAGATAGCATATTTGATGTAGTGGTTAAAGCACACAAGCTTAGCAAACTAGGAGACTGTGAGTTCTAGTCTGGTTTTATCGAAGCTAGCAAAGTCATCTTGGGCCAGTCATTATTCCTCAGCCCAAAAATTTGTCAGCCTAAAAAAAATCATTTCCAAAAATGTTGCTAAGAAAACTGCAAGAACTTCTCCAGACAGTCTCCAGGAGTCAATATTAACTTAAAGTCATTTAAAATATCTGAATAGTAGCTTCATCAGAGAGTAAAAACAAATCTTTTCCAGTTGGATCTAAAATGCTAAGAGTTGAAGACCTGAATGTAGAAACATCTTCAAAATAAGTGGTCTTCTCGTGACTAAAATTCTCTAACTTGCAACTGAACTTACAGGTTCAGTAATGTATTGGATTATTAATATGATTGATTGATTGATTGATTAAACATGTTTTTGATTTTGTATTGTCACTCAGTCATTTTGGATGTCCTGCAATATGTTGAAATTCTTGCAAACTCATTGGAGTTAGTTCTGCTAGAAGTTTAATAAGGTGAGAAGCAAAATAATCTGCTACTGAATTTGCATCTTTTATTTGTTGTGTTCAGAAGACACAACAGAGTCAACACTCAATTTAAGTCCACAATATTTTATTTTTATATGCAATCTGGATATGTAGACAATATCCAGGAGCAAGTTGGAAGTTAATCATATTTCTCTGCAGTATATTAAGGTTGATTGCATTGCTTTCAATTCTGACAACAGTGATCACAGTGTACGTAATCATACATAAATTAATTAATAAAACATGCAAGAAATATACAATAAATAAGTTGAAACTATCCAAAGATTTTGTAGCACTATAGATGTAGGAATAAGATATTTTCTGATATTTAATCTTTATTTGTATTTTCCACTCTGTCCATCACCAGGGCATTAAAAAGGGGGGAACAATGCTCTGAATGTTCAGAACCCTTTCAAATAAAGAGCAGATCTTGTGAGCCTTAGTTAGCAGGCTTCTGATTTTTTTAAAAAGTTTATGGACAGCATGAGAAGAGGCTAGTGAAGGAGTTGAAGCTGCACATATGGTC
This sequence comes from Thamnophis elegans, assembly GCF_009769535.1. Classification (NCBI taxonomy): domain Eukaryota; kingdom Metazoa; phylum Chordata; class Lepidosauria; order Squamata; family Natricidae; genus Thamnophis; species Thamnophis elegans. Next base: position 25,611,740 of record NC_045549.1, on the reverse strand, counting down.
CAACTATTCTCCATGTAAACTCAATTTCATGGATAGAATAATAGTTGTGAAGGATGTTGTAGGCTGCCTGATTTATCTCACATTCATTTTGACTGCTTCTATCTTAAAATATATTTTTATGGCTTCACCACATTTCAAAACACAATTAAGGATATATAGTATTATATCATTTTTCTGGATGTGAGATGATAGTCATACTCTACATGGGTGGTAGTGATGTTTGATTTATATAGCATCCTCAACGTACACATTCATTCTACAGCAATAAATACAGTCCCCACATTTTCTTCCCACTATATTTTTCACTGTGCTGTTAAGATGAAGCTTTGTTGATTTTTATTTTTGTTTTTATCATACGGGGTTATACCTAGTGCTCTATCTTGCTTTTTATTTCTGTTTATGTCTGTGGATATTATATGTGCTTGTGCATAATGTTGCATAAATAAATATCAACTAGTAAAAAAAAACCTTTCTCAGTTTTGTATAAGACACTTAATCCACATGCAAGCTTTCGGTCACTGTAATTGTCAGATCTGTTCTAGAATAGAAAAATCTATGACATATGTCACCAGGGATATACAAGTGCCCTTTATAGGATTTGCATTGTATATATGAAAAAGCTACAAGGATTTAATAAAATTGCTGCACTGACAGCCTTAAAGCCAGCTGAATATCTATTGCCATTATGGATGATATGGCAAAATACTACCACACCGAGGTTAGCTATAGAAAAAGTATGCCTTGCATTTTGAGTAAGACATCATACAGCATGATTTATATTCACTTTTCTTGTGGTTTTTTTAACCAGGGGATAAATAACAAAATCAAGCATGTCCCATTCTGTTTATTCATTTTTAGAGCTCCCAGCCAAACATGTCCTTAGTCTGCAAACATTTAACATTTTAACAAAAGTGTTTTACCACAGAAGACATCTGACGGTTAGCCTGTTCCCTTTACTCTAATAAATTATATAACACACAGGCCTGATCAAAGCACTCTCTTCAACTTGAATGATGCAAAGGCTGAAATTGTTAAATTGAAGTCATTTCAAAATTCCTCAGTAGTGAAAACTTCTTCTTTTTTTCATTTTTATACAGACATAGTAAGCCTTCTTTAAAGTTACAAACAATTCTTTGTTTCGTGGGGACGGGGCTGCCATCTGGAATAAAATTTTGCTTTGGAAGTTCTGTGTTTGCATACCAGCTGTATGATCATTCTTACCACACCAGAAACTTCTTAATGAATTGCAATCTGCATCACTATGCTGAACAGATGTAAATAAGAAGTTGGGGGTGGGATGTGTGTTAGCTTTCTGTAACCATCAGCTTTCACAGTAGAATCTTCTCTCTGTGTATACATGATTGAATAAGAGAGGCTGTCTAGGATTCAGCTAATGGCAATGTAGCGTTCTCAAAAGGCTTCCTAACAATGATTCCCCCCCCCCCATGCACTGAGACATACTGCACACAATGTCAAAATGCCATATGATACTAAAGTCAAGAAAAATTATCAGAGTGGATGTGGCTAAGTGTTAGTGATGGCGATATTTTGTAAATAAAGCCAGAGGTGGTATTCAGCCAGTTGTGACAGATTCTGGAGAACTGGTAGCGGAAATTTTGAGTAGTTCGGAGAACCAGCAAATAGGCTGGCCCCGCCCCTGCTGCCTCCCAGCCTCCCACCTGATCTTCTTTTGTTGCCCTGAACAGGAGAACGAAGCTGGAAAGCAGATTAGTGAGTTGGGGAAGGAATGAGGATTTTGCACTATTCTTCCCCTGCTACACCCACAAAGCCCTGCCCAAAAAGCCACGCCCACAAATCCAGTAGTGATTTTTTTTGAATCCCACCATTGAATAAAGCCCAAGGTTGAGTTCAGCTGGGAGATGCAATTGTCACTAGCTGTCCTTCTCTCCATTTAAACTGTTATGAGGGTTCTATGATTTATAGCAATAGTGACATATTGTGAGATTTTCTTATCTGTTTTTATTCTTACTTCTAAAGATTTTCATCCCAAAATATTGAAAAAAATACCTAAGGACATTCTTCCAAGGAGAAGTTTGAACATCAGTATCTCATATTTCTAATCACTGTTATTCCTCATATTCCTACCAACTCTTTATTAGTGGCCTGAAAATGATTTTTCTGTTGGACTCTTGAAGTTTATGCCATCACTCTGCTAAACAATTAATTCCCACAACACTGTCAAATTATTTACTAAGACTGTATTACTATTCTTCTTCTCTTCCTTCCTAGTATCTCTTTCCCACTTATAACCATGTTGCTTGCATCTTTACAATTTATATTGTTTTATATGTTCCTAGTACAGTTTGATTGCTTATCAGTAACCTATGACTATCACTAAATGTTGTATCTTATGATTCTTTATTTTTAAAATAAAGCATTTTGTTTTGCTTTATGTACACTGAGAGCATATGCAACAAAGACAAATCCCTTGTGTGTCCAACCACACATGACCAATTTTTATTATTTTTATTTATTTATTTATTTATTTATTTTATTAAATATATTTATATGCCGCCCAATCCCGAAGGACTCCGGAAGGAATAAAGAATTCTACTCTATTCTTTGTTCTTACTGAATGTTGCCAAAAAATTAAATCAGAGATTCCTATAGGCTTTCACTTTGTGGTAATAATCTGCAGGCTAACACAGATTACAGCAATAGGCCATTTATGAGACAATGACTGTCTATGAATTTAATCCTTCAGATTTCAGATATCTCAATGAAGACAACATTCAGTCCTTCCAACTGGGTCATAAACAGTTTTTTTCAAGAAAAGGAATGCAAAAGCAATGGTTCAGAAAAGCAGTACACCTTGTAGCGACGTCATAATAATTTGAAATATATCACTGGGTGATGTCACAATGCAGGAAAAGTTACATTTAAAACTTGGGGTACCATGGAGAAAATTCAGGTTATCGTATAGAAATAAATGAACAAACTGGCCAGGAATATAAAAAATATAAACAGAGCCAGTCTGTCATAAAACAGGGAAGAAATAAGTTGCTTCGCTGAAACATTCATACAGGCAGGTCTGTTGTCTGAATATTGTAGCAGCACTGAACTATTAGCCCTAAGGGAATACTGTAATTTTGGCAGGAAAGTGCCTTGTTTCTCTAAATCATTGGAAAACTGGAAAAAAATGGAAATGTTAAAGTACTATGAATGAAAACAAATACTAAGTTTAGAAGTGGATGAATACCAGAATGGGAGACAGGGAAAGTATTCAACAGGAGAGGTAGAAAAAAAAACTGCAAAGATTTTTTAGCTTTGCTTTTTTAGTTTGACAGCACAAAGTTCCTTTAATAGTCACTTCTTACTTTCTCCTGGGCTTATGGATTGGAATCTATTACATTGCTATTTGAAACCTGTAGTAGGAAGTGAGAGGTCTCCTGATTTAACTGGAAAAGGTAACAATTGCAAAGCCTTCTACCAGAGGTGGTATTCAGCCGGTTTGGACTGGTTTGCCTGAATCGGTTCACATACCCCAGCTCTATGCCATCCTATTTCGGCACTTTTTCAAGCCTCACGCATGCGTGCAAGGCCCACATGCAATCAAAGTGCATGCACGGAAGGCTGAGTGTATGCATGGATGCGCACACATTCACATTTGCAAACCGGTAGGGAAAATAAGTGAATACCACCCCTGCCTTCTACATATATGGTGCCACTATATCTTAAATGCCAGTTTAAGATTGTGAAAACCTAATGTAAAGGAGAATCTTATAGAACCAGTCCCATAATAAACTATGAAAGTTAGAAAGTTCTGCTTCTGAAAAATGATCCTGAACTATACAGACATCCTTGTCTTACGACCACAATGAAGCCCAAAATTTCTGTTGTTAAGTGAGATACTTGTTAAATGTGTTTTGCTCCATTTTACGTCCTTTCTTGCCACAGTGGTTAAGTGAATCACTGCAGTTGATAAATTAGTAACCTGGTTGTTAAGTTAATTTGGCTTCCCCGCTGATTTTCTTTGTCAAAAGCTTGTAAAAGGTGATCTTGGGACATAGCCGTGGTCGTAAGTAGAAACCAGTTGCCAAGTATCTGAATTTTGATCACACGATCATGGGGATACTACAAAACTTAAGAGTGAAAAATGGTCATAAGTCATTTTTTTCAGTGCTGTTATAACTGTTGTAAGTCAAGGACTATCTGTACTAAGTTCCTTGCTTTTATTCAAGGTGGGCGCTCTAGCGAGCTTCTTTGGAGGTAAATAAAAATGATATAATTGTTTGGGAGGGATGGCTATATCTTTTGTTTTTTCTAACAAATTGTGGTGCAAAGTGTGAATATTTAAAACAATGAAATCAGCACACAGTAAGTACTTCTTCATTATCAACCTGTCACTTACAGATCTTTCAAAGTTAAAATGAAGCCTTCCAAAACTACCAGTTCTGGAGTTCTTAGGGCGGCACATACAAACACACACACACACACACACACACAAACACACACTAGTAACATGATTGCTATATTTTGAGCACTTGGCAATTGGCTCATCTTTACAGCCAGTTGCAGTGTTGACTGTCATTTACAACATTTTTTGCCTGTTTCTAGCCTTTTCAGACAGTTGTCAGCAAATAAATAGCCATAAGAATTAATGGATTTGCTGAACAACCAGAGTGTTCACTTAACTACCACCGCAAAAAAGTCATAAAATTGGATCTGTTACATAAGTGTACATTACAACCATCATGACTTAGGATGGAATTTCCAGGCTCTATTACATTTGTAAATTTATGTATTTATAAACTTTATTTGCCCGTAAATCAAGCAATAGCAATAGCAATAGCAGTTAGACTTATATACCGCTTCATAGGGCTTTCAGCCCTCTCTAAGCAGTTTACAGAGTCAGCATATCACCCCCACAGTCTGGGTCCTCATTTCACCCACCTCGGAAGGATGGAAGGCTGAGTCAACCTTGAGCCGGTGAGATTAGAACCGCTGAACTGCAGATAACAGTCAGCTGAAGTGACCTGCAGTACTGCACCCTAATCACTGCGCCACCTCAGCACTACCTGAATTCATTATTAGGTAGGTGTTTTTTCCCCTCCAGTCTGTCTTACCAGCAAAAACAACCAAGTGGTGTTCTGTATCCAAGAATGTGGGTTTAAAGCCTCTTTGCTTTGACTACCATCATCACTGTATCTGCATCCATATACCATCCTTGCATATTTCACCAGTCTCTATGATCAGAAATAGCCAATCATTTCAGTATGCAGATAAACAGACAAATAATAATTGGAATAAGAATAGAAAAAGATCCTGCTCCTGTAAGGTATTTCGTACCAATTTTCTTACACAGTGTGTCAAACTCGCGCAGCCATGGCATTGTCACGTGATATATTGTGACTTTCCCCCCCCCCTTTGCTAAACTGGGTGTGAGCGTTGCCAGCGCATGACACATCCGGCCTGTGGGCTGTGAGTTTGACACCCTGCTCTAAAACTATGATTTTGAATAGTTGAAAAGGAAATATAGCCAGCCCAGCTTTTCAAATTTGATACTTCCCAATATGGAGAATTCAATGCATTTATTTTTCTGATGAGTTAACTATTGTTATGGTTCTTATTGCTATTGTATCACTTATTTTAGAAGAATAATCACTTATCAGAAATTTTTAAGTTCTGTTTAAATAAAAATTGATGAAGAGTCAGCAATGATATGAGCTTTTCTCACTGATGCATTCTATCACAGACCTATGAGTCTTTTTATTTCTTTTTCATTATCTGAATGCCAAGAAAAATAAAGATATTCCGAATGCTATTTTACTGGGCTTTAGCAAACTGACATGTGTAGATATAGGTAGGTAAATTTCCTCCATTCCATTAATTTTAAATTGGATGACAGTTTGAAATTCAATCTACAGGACAAAATGTATGTTTGTGTGTGTGTAGAAATGAAGAGCACTAGGCATTCAAAAATCAGGAATGTTGACTTCTAAAATATATGCTCCAACTTTAGAGCCTTAATTGATCCTCATTATATCAATCAAACACTCCTAGACACCAGAATTGTTATTTCAAAAAAAGATCACCCAGTATTTTTAGAGTATCTTTCCTAACTTTTAAGAACAGAACATAGATGAAGGCAGGGTTAGGGTTAATCCTAGAGGTGGGATTCTACAGGTTCGAGCGAACCAGTAGTTCTGACTTTCAGCTAGGCCTGCCCACTCACCCCTGCGCTATACTCACCTATATTCCCTTTTCTTGTGAAATAACAGTTTTTAATTGGAGAAAAAAAAGGCCTCGTGTTAGCTTGTTCTTGCGCAGCCAGGATTAGTGACTCTGTTTCTTTCTTTAATGTACCTGTTGTTAACCATAACCAAGTTTGTTCACTGTCCACTTTATCTTTTATTTTTTCCAGAAATTGACCATGCAGTGCTTTGTTCTGCCAACTCTCCATTCTTGATTTTATCACATGTTTTCTGTATTCTTGTTTCGTCTGTTGGGCCTTCAGTAGTTTTTTGTTCTTTACTTCGATTAATAGATGTTCTTGACTTTCTTTTAAATAATCAGCCAGTGCATGTTTTTCTTCTTCAACTGTTTGCTTCACTTGTAATAATCCTCTGCCACCTGATTTTCGGGGCAGATATAGTCTATCAGTATCATCACGTGGATGTAAACTGTAGTGCATTGTCATTGGTTTCCTGGTTTTTCGGTCCAAAAGGTCCAAATCAGCTTGTGTCCAGTTAACTATACCAGCTATGTATCTTATAACTGGTATTGCCCAGGTATTTATGGCCTTGATTGTATTTCCACCATTCAATTTAGATTTCAAAATTTTCCTAACTCTGTTGGTGTACTCTCGCCTGACAATAGTTTTTACTTCTCCATGCTTGATGTTATCCAACTGCAGAATGCCTAAGTATTTGTAGGCTTCATTTTCTTTGCATTTAATTAATTGGCCATTGGGCATTTCAATTCCCTCACATGCAGTGATTTTGCCCCTTTTTATGGATACAGTGGCACATTTTTCCATGCCAAACTGCATTGAAATATCAGTGCTGGATACTCGGACTGTGTTTGTCAATGATTGGATTTCTATTTCTGACTTTCCATTATTATTATTATACAATTGTATCACAGCGGCCAGTTGTTTCGCTGGATTTGGCATTGGTTACTAGTCGGGCCCCACCCAGGGGCCTAGGACGTCATAACGTATTTTCGTAATATGTGTGCAGATCCAAGCAGTGCGGCTTTTTGCATTTGACTGATGGTGATTTTGTCAATTTTTAACTGTTTTAAATGTAATTCCAGTGCTTTTGGAATAGCACCCAGTGTGCCAATTACCACTGGAATTACCACTGCTGGTTTGTGCCATAGTCGTTGAATTTCGATTTTTAAGTCCTGGTATTTTGCAATTTTTTCATGTTCCTTCTCGGCGACCCTGCTATCACCTGGTATTGCGATGTCTATGATTGTGACCTTATTTTTCTCAACCAGTGTGATGTCTGGTGTATTATGGGCCAGTATTTTGTCCGTTTGTATACGGAAATCCCACAAGATCTTGACCATCTGATTTTCGGTGACTTTTTCAGGCTGATGTTCCCACCAGTTTGTTGTTGTTTTAATATTATAATTTTTGCACAAATTCCAATGGATAATTTGTGCTACTGAATTGTGCCGCAATTTATAATCAGTCTGCGCGATTTTTTTACAGCAGCTGAGTATGTGATCAACAGTTTCATCAGCTTCTTTGCAAAGTCTGCATTTGGCATCATCAGAGGATTTTTCGATTTTGGCCTTAATGGCATTTGTGCGGATAGCTTGTTCTTGCGCAGCCAGGATTAGTGACTCTGTTTCTTTCTTTAATGTACCTGTTGTTAACCATAACCAAGTTTGTTCACTGTCCACTTTATCTTTTATTTTTTCCAGAAATTGGCCATGCAGTGCTTTGTTCTGCCAACTCTCCATTCTTGATTTTATCACATCTTTTCTGTATTCTTGTTTCGTCTGTTCGGCCTTCAGTAGATTTTTGTTATTTACTTCGATTAATAGATGTTCTTGACTTTCTTTTAAATAATCAGCCAGTGCATGTTTTTCTTCTTCAACTGTTTGCTTCACTTGTAATAATCCTCTGCCACCTGATTTTCGGGGCAGATATAGTCTATCAGTATCACCACGTGGATGTAAACTGTAGTGCATTGTCATTAGTTTCCTGGTTTTTCGGTCCAAAAGGTCCAAATCAGCTTGTGTCCAGTTAACTATACCAGCTGTGTATCTTATAACTGGTATTGCCCAGGTATTTATGGCCTTGATTGTGTTTCCACCATTCAATTTAGATTTCAAAATTTTCCTATCTCTGTTGGTGTACTCTCGCCTGACAATAGTTTTTACTTCTCCATGCTTGATGTTATCCAACTGCAGAATGCCTAAGTATTTGTAGGCTTCATTTTCTTTGCATTTAATTAATTGGCCATTGGGCATTTCAATTCCCTCACATGCAATGATTTTGCCCCTTTTTATGGATACAGTGGAGCATTTTTCCATGCCAAACTGCATTGAAATATCGGTGCTGAATACTCGGACTGTGTTTGTCAATGATTGGATTTCTATTTGTGACTTTCCATAGAGTTTCAAATCATCCATATATAGTAAATGTGAAATTTTTTCAGCTTCTTTGGCTGTTTGGTAGCCTAATTTCATTTTTTTTAAGATTACTGATAGTGGGATCATTGCGATGATGAAGAGAAGAGGTGAAAGTGAATCACCCTGGAAAATTCCTCGCTTGATATTAACCATTCCGTAGCTCTCATTCCCTACTGCCAACTCAGTTCTCCATTGTTTCATTGCCTTTTCAGTAAAGGATGTAATATTTTTGCTAATGCCAGTTGTTTCTAAGCATTTTATGATCCAACTATGTGGCAGTGAGTCAAATGCCTTTTTGTAATCAATCCAGACCATATTCAAGTTCGTTTTTCTGTTCTTACAATTTTCTAATATCATTTTATCAATTAGAAGCTGATCTTTTGTGCCCCTGCTCCTTCTTTTGTTGCCTTTTTGCTCTACTGGCAAGATGTTGTTTGTTTCCAAATAATCCATCATATTATCTGCAATAATGCCTGTGAGTAATTTGAAGGTTGTTGGTAAGCATGTTATTGGTCTATAGTTTTCAGGTGTTGTTCCTTTAGTTGGATCTTTCTGAATCAAGTATGTTTTTCCAGTTGTCAACCATTCATCAATTTGGCCCTTTTGTAAAATTTCATTCAGTTGCCTGGCCAATATTGCATGTAAGCTGGTCAGATATTTGAGCCAGAAACCATGTAATTGGTCCTTTCCAGGTGATGTCCAATTCTTTACCTTTTTAACTCGATTTTTGATCATCTCAGTTGTTATTTCTAATACTTGCATTTGTTTGTTGCCAATGCTTTTCTCAAAGTCATGTATCCACTTTGCTTCCTTGTTGTAGTCCTTTGCATTTTCCCACAATTCTTTCCAGAATTCAACTGTGGCCTGCTTTTCTGGTTTTTCACTTTTGGTGTCACCATTCACATTAAGACTTTGATAAAAACGCCGTTGGTCTGATCGAAATTGCTGATTTTGTTTATATTGGATGATTCGTGCCTCATATCTTTCAATTTTTCTAGCTGTTGCTGTTATCTGCTGTTTTACAATCTCTACAGCTTCATTGATGTTTCTTGTATCCAATCTATATCTTCTGATTAGCCGATCTATGATTTTGTTGTTTTTAAGCCGTTGCTCATGCATGTTCTTTAAGTTACTAGCATCTGCCCTTAATTTTTTGATTTTTTGTTCTAGACGGATTTTCCACTTTGGCTTTGATGCTTTTTCTGTTGTGTGACTAGGTACTTTAATTTTAATGCCTAGTTCATTAGTGACTATTACAGCTGCGCTGTACATTAACTGGTTTGTTTCCAAGATGGATCCCGGTTCAATTGTTGAAAACACTGCATTAACCATTTTCATGATAGGGGCCAAAATTTTCTTAGGCACAGTTTTTAGTGATGGTAAACGTTGCCTTTCCTCATTAAGCAGAAAATGCTCCATGATCTTATCCTTCAATTCTTTTTGTTTTTGAGTTAGTTCATCAGTTGGTTCAGTGATAACTGGTTCTAGTGGTGGTGATGTTATTTCCTCCCTGAGAGCTTCTTCTGGGAGTTCTACTATAGTGTCTTTAGTTGTGTCTTGAATATCAGTTATTTCCGCTTGTGATATTGTTTTTTGGGTTTTGCAATTTGCCTGAATTTCCTCATGTTCAACTTCACTAAACACTTTATTCCGTATAATAAATCGCCTTTGATCTGCTAGTCGTTGTTCACTAACATTTGAATCTGGATATTGTTGTTTCCATAATTCATACATTCGCTTTAAATATCCTCTTTTTTCTGGCTCTGAGTTGTAGTAACAGGCCATTATGGCACGGTTTTCATCTGCACTATATTTTTGTCGTTTTGTTGGCTGGTCCACTTGTAGCCCACTTGTCGACGGATGTCCAGGGACCCCAACATCCGCCGCGGCCCTTGTTAACCCGCGCGACGACCGATGCGGTATGGAATTCTTATTCGTTTTTTTCACCATATTGTATGGGTTGGCGGGGGTTTTTTTACGGGACCAGATGCCAACCTGATCCCAACCTTCCTCCTTTCTCATCCGGGCTTGGGACCGGCAACGGCGGAGTTTTATTATTATTATTATTATTATTATTATTATTATTATTATTATTATTATTATCCTTTATGTATAATCCAAAGGGATTGCTAATCTTCCTTACATGGATACCATTCAATATTCATATCCAATTATACTCATCATAACACTACACATTGTATACATTAGTTACACTATGTTATTTATTTAAGCTATATCTATTATCAATAAATTTCACTGTTTAACTAGTTTTAAATTATATTTTTCCATCTATCAACCTGTATCTTTCCAATAACAAAACAGTCTCATATCTTCTGTCATTTGTGGTGCCAATCCTCTAATCATCTTCTTGATCAGCTTTGTATAGACTTCTCTTAGCAACTTCTTGCTTGTAAGATCTCTCATATAATCTTGATGCCCTCTTTCTGTTTCCTTATTCAGCTTATCTTTGATTGTCAGCAGTGTTATCAATGCTTTTGCTAATAGAATTTCTTTCTTTTAAGTCCATAGATTCTTTAGTTTTTTCTTCTTCTGTATCTTGCCCTCTGGAATAGATTTCCTCTCCATTTAATTCCTCTTTCAGTATTCCATTCTTTCCATTTTCAGGAACAAACCAATTACCATAAATATCAGCAGGTTTAATCTCTTTATATTCATTTTCCACTTTGATTTTTTGAGTTTCAATCACCCCGTTTTGCATTTGATAAACATCCTCAATTTTTTCATCATATTTTATTGTTATGTGCTTTAAGTATTCCAGTTTTTTCTCTATTCTTTCATATATATATTTGATAATTTCTGTATTTCTGAAAGTATCTTTTGCAAATTTGAGTCTTCTATTTTCTTTTGAGGTTGTGTGATTCTAACAAACACATATGCTCTAGCTTGTTTCCACTTTTTTCTGATTAGAAATATCCTTCAAAGGGACATCTGTGTGCTTCCCTTCTTATCACTCTTTGTAGCCAAGCAGTAAAACCTTGTGGTGCCAAGTCAAAACAATCCGTGAAGAAAAAAAAAGTGTTCCGTTTTCAATAAACAAAGCTCCTATCAACAAAACCTCCCAGCCTCCGAGCAGCAGTAACACTATTAAAAAGTTTCCTTTTGTATCTTTTTTTATTTCAAGTTAGAAAAGAGTCCAATCTTTAAATGAATTAGAAAAATACCCACAGCAATGAAAGAGGAAAGCTTTAGTCTATAGATTACAGAGAACAATAAAGAAAAAGTAGAAGAAGAAAACTTAATCCATCCATTTCAAAAGGCTTGCATAAATTCCATCCATGAAGATAGCATTTAAAAAGATAACCACTGTCCAAAACCATTCCAAATTTAATTCCACCATTTGATTCTTCTATTCTTCAATTTAAATTATTTTTTAAGTTTTTATAGGCAGTCTCTTTTTAAAACAGTAAAAGTTCCTCACCACTTTCTCTTTCTGTATCCTTCCATTTTGGAGCTGCCCCGACTTTGTCAGCCATGGCTGGATTTTTGTCGCCGGCTTGAAGAACTTCTCTTGCTTCTTTCAGGGATTTTGCGATATCCTTGAGATCAGCAAGACGTATTCTTCCTGTTCACTGTCTCTTCGGGACGATTTAGGTCTGTTTGAACCACCAAAGCAGCAAAAGTATTGGCTGCGGTCTCAGAGCATCGAGACCGCACGACCATATCATCCAGATGCTGGCTCCTCCTCCTATATTCCCTTTTCTGAAGCCCAGCTGATAGGTGCAGCAGAGTGGATTGCCGCTCCTTAGCTGCTTTGCACCAGGGCTGCAGTAGAAGGTACCGTATTTTGGGGAATATAAGACACACCTTTTTCCCTCAAAAAAGAGGGTGAAAATCTGGGTGCATCTTATACACTGAATGCAGCATTTTTGGCCTCCTGAAACCGCATCCCCTTTGCAAAGATGGCTATGCATAGCCTTTAGGAGGCTTCCAGAGGCTGCTGGGGGCTGGGGAGGGCAAAAATGAGTGAAAAACAGGGTAGGTTTTGCTTATTTTGCCCACCCCAGCCCCCAGGAGCAGTCTACAAGCCTCGTAAAGGCTATTCATGCCCCTTTTTTGACAAAAAAACCGGGCCCGTTTTCATGAAAAACTGCCCATTTTGGGGAGGATCTGCAGAGTGCAAAACCTTTTTTTTTAAATTTGCCTCTTCAAAATCTTGGTGCATCTTATACTCTGGTGTGTCTTATACTCTGAAAAATATGGTAAGTTTTTGAAACACACTGCGCAATGCAAAGCACGCTCAGTGAACCAGTTGTTACACTGGCTGAATCCCACCATTGGATGAAGGATTGTCAAGCGCCAGGGAAATCAGGAGAGCCGGGCAGTTCAAATGAGTATAACGATTTATTGTAAGCTTAAACACTCTACAAAAATCTGACCAACTGGCTGTTATGGGAAATGTGCAGGATATAAGAGAGGCATTCAAGGTGGGCTGGACTTAGATGTCTTGTGGGTGTTCAGGGATTCGTGACTTATGACGTGCTTGACCCTTCCCTCAGCCTCAATCTGATAATCTTCTACAAAGAGATTCCTATTCAATTTATTCCCTAGCTATTGGTGGGTATCTGGAAAACAAAGAGGATTGTTTTTAATAGATTCATCAGCTTGCTTATGTAGGAGAATTTCAAAATTCAAAATTTCAAAAAATTCATCCAAAAATTAATTAGTTGGAGTACTGGTTTTTAAGTTCTTCTAGCTTGCTTAATATATGGGATGGGCACGCTGTCAGCAAAGCTTCCTTCAGTTGAAAAGGTCTTGTCAATGTCTCTATATAACAGAAATTTATACAAAACATCTGGATTAAGACAAACCTGGCTTTCTGGTTGTCAGCCATAATTCCATTTTTAAAAGTTCTATCATATTTAGTAGATTTTACTAGATAACTAATACCATAAGGTCAAAATGCAATTAAGATACAGTATAAGACCATCCAGCTGTCTTTAATATGGAAGAAATGTTTTCATGTTCTGTAATTATTTCTTTTAGAAATTTGTATGTTGGTTTTATTTTATAAAATTTCAAGATATTCATTGCCTATTGTTGCATATTTCAGTTAAATATTCAGTGCAAATAACCAGACTAAAATGTGGACAGAAAATTTAAAAAATTGAAACAAGGCACTGTCAGCCCATTTTAAAATATAGATTCATGTTTGGAAATTTAAATATTTGTTTTTAAAAAAACAGGCAAATGAAACAATGCTAATGTAATCCTTTCAGTATTCCACGGTTAAAGGGTTACCAGAATAAGTTTATTTAGTTATTTGTAATTTCTTGTGGTAGGAAATGCTATTTTCTTATCAAAAATACAGAAAACTATCATCTGATTATCGTAGCAGATTATTATGAAAGGTGACACTGTTTCAGATTTTTGGAGCTTAGCCATTTAGAATGTTAATGGTAATTTATATCGTTTAAAGATAAATGTCTAATTTTTGCTAAGTAAGGAATAGACGACAAATAGAACTATTTTAAAAACTAATATGTATTGGCACCAAATTTTGGATTCTGCATTACAGTATAATGTCTTAACTATTTTCAAGGAAGACAGAATGATAAAATAGACTAAACAGAATATTAATATCAAATTCACTAAGGCTTCTAGACACAGTGTTAGATCTAAAACAGGAGTTTCCAACTTTGGAACTTTACGACTTGTGAACTTCAATTCCCAAAATTCCTCGGCCAACAAAGCTAAAATTCTAGTCTCCTTTAAGAGAGTACTAGCCAAGATAGAACTGGTTAGCGACCACCAAGTATTATGCTTCTGCTTTAGTCAGGATTCAGCTTCAATATTTTGGAGCATATTATTGGCTCCAGATTGCAGAACAGCATCTTCAGAGCTTTATCTTAATCTGCTGTTAAAGAGATTTAAAGCTTACTTCAAATTGTTGGGTGATCTCTCACCCAGCTACTCCTTATAAATATTAGAGCATAAATGGATCAAACTGAAACTTGTAGGGTGGAGCAGCAAAAATGCTTGACAGCTGAATAATGTTTCCAATGTGTGTCAAAATTTACAGTCTTGGAAATAAATATACACTGAAAAAAACTCAATACCACTTTAATTAACTAATAGCAGAAGTTTCACAAATATAACATGGCCAGCTAAGCTGCTTTATTACAGACAACTGTATAATATATACAGAAGCTATGTAGACATCAGAAATCAAGGCAGAAATAGATACACAGACATCCCTTTACATCCCTTTATTTTGGTATTTTATATGTAAATGAGTGTATGTGTGTGTGCGTGCACATGTTTGTATACATGTATATATAAATATAGAGAGGGGTTGGCATATGTCAGTCCTTCGGGTTTAAATTCTGTATTTTTATGCCATCCTTTCAAATCAGTAGACTTTGAACCACTATTGTCTTGAGATTAGAAGGCACCTGCTCCATATTTACACAGTAGTGCTACCCGACCAGCAATTCTATTTTTCCATCTCAATTACTTCAACTCCTATGCTACATTCTGAATGAGAGCCTTCAAGTAGAGTGGAACTCAGATGATCCTGGTAGAACTCAACTCTAGTCCACAGAGTTATTTTAACAACGTATACTGAACAACAAAAAATAAAACCATTCAGAAATTAGAACTAGGATTGCACTCTATCTCTCTCTAACAAAGGTTGGGACGAAAATATCTTAACAAAAGTTGGCACACATTTAGTGACCAGTAGATGGCAGAAGAGAGATACAGAATCTCTTTGCTATCATCTAGGGGTCATCCAGATTTTGATAATTTAGTATAGTACCATATAGGTTATCACAGATAACCTAATAAAGGGTTATCTGTGACAATAATCATCAATCAAACCAACCCCGATTAAGCCCAAATGAGCCTTAAGAAATGACCAAAATCACTGCTTTGTGATATATGGCCACAATATCCATGTATTTCTGACAGTCCAGAAATTTTTAGGGAGATGCGCCCCCCTTCCTTCCCTTTCCCCTCTTTCTTTTCACCTACTTATCCTTGTAATGACTTACAAGGTTGGATCTTGGCTAAATACTATTCAAATGTTCCCCTGGCTTAGCAAGTTACAGTATTCATACATAGCTTTTAGCAATTAAAATCTATTTATAACTTAATCAGCCCCGTATGCATTGGCTATATTTCATAAAATATACAAATTGTTCTGGGTATTTTGATGAAAGAATCAGCCAATCCAACATTGTGATAACCAAACATATAAGATCAGGTCCAAATGCTTTCCTGTTTATTAAGTATTCTCTAGTAGCATCTTCCATGGTTTTCTAATTAAAAAAAACTTTGTTGTTTTCTAGAAACATCTTCCCTATTGCTTTCCTTATGGACTATATTAATGCTTTTCTTATTTTTCAACTGCTAATTCTTTGAAGTACTGCTTCCTAGTATTTCCAATTTGTTTCTTTTGTATTTTAAACAATATAACTTTACATCTTTTTATTTAACAGCCGTACGTTACAAAACTCTAACTTGAACCTAAATTTCTTCAATATACCCGTGGTTGCCATGTTTAGGAAAAGACAATAGTTGGAGAATTAAAGTTCTAACTGAAGGCTCATTTTCAAAGGCATGTGTGCCAAATCCGTTGGGAGTATATACAGAATACTAAAATGTATTTATAAAACAGGAATTACATTGACATCATTTTTGTTTCACAGCTGGGAACAAAACTTAAAAGTATCATATTCACTACATTCTGTAGAAGTTGAAGGAAGTCTGTCTTGTAAATCGAATGCAATTCCCTCAAGTTATAATTTGAAACAGCACTAGAATTATGCACAACAGTATTTTCCCAGTGTGACAGCTAATTGGTTTAAAAGTATCCCACTGGCCCAGGTTGTTTCTAGGTCAGCAAAGTGTAATAGAATTTGCACTGGAAACCCCAACTGACACGAGCCATTGAAAAATTAACTAACCAATGAAGCACTATTGTGTTTATATGGAAAACCCATTCTCCTCCCACCCTTTCCCTTGGCTTGGGTTGTAATATGGAGAATCTCGCTGCCCAAATCATCAGGTTTGTTTTTTTTTCAGCACAGGAAATGTTTCATTGAGTTGTACGCCATAGCTATCTTATTATACCCAGGGTTATGTACATACTCCAGAAATGCTGCTTTTCTAAAGGAATGGCAAAGTAGGAAAATTGATATAACATTAAATTAGAGCGTTTTGAATGATTCAAATAATATGGCAACCAGTTCTAGTTGTTTCACTTGGCACATTATTAACAGAAGCATGATCATAAAGTGCAATTGTAGCAGGTTCAGAATAGTTTTTTTTAATAAACTTATTCTACATATCATGTCATGTTTACACATGCACACCATCCACCTGTAGAATGATATATTCTCCGCAGATTTTTTCTTTTAGCTTTTTGAATACTTGTTGCTTTTCATACTTTAGCCTTTGCTAAGGCACCCTACATTTGTGGCTGGCCTTTCTTTTTGTTTATAAATCATATTTAATTAGAATGGATTATGTTTTTCTTTTTGTGCTTATGCAAATTGCCTGAAAAGTTTGCCAATTCACAAGTTCAATCAATCAATAAAGTAAATGGAAATAAAAAGAGGCAGGTAAATGGGTAATTACTTCAAACTGCAATAGAAGCCCATAAGCTTAACAAAAAATCCAGGCATTCTGTATTTACAACCAAACATGGAAGTCATAATACCTCCGATTGGGTAAAACAAAGAATGGTTTTCTGAGGATAAGCTCTTTAATTTTTCCTGAAAAATTATAATCTAAAACAAAGATTGAATATAACTTTTATTTGAGAGTTGGTTTGTTTCCAAACATCCAGACACCATCAGTTAAGAAGAAACATTTTTGTTCTTTGTTTGCAAAAACAAAAAGACTTGGATACAATGGCACCAGGTTTTTAAAAGATATTGCTAAGCTACCATTTTTAATGTGACAAAATGGATGAAATATTAAACACATGACTGGAGAGGTTCAACTAAGTACCATTTTAATTAAATTAAATTAATTGATTTAAATTTAGGTTTTGGCCTGGCTCCACTCAGAATTTCTTAGAATGCAATCCCAAACATGCCCCTCAAACCTTGAGTGCAACTTGAGTTTCATACCCTTGAACTAAAGGGACCCTTAAGAAGGAACTCCTTGCAAAAAATAAAATAAAAGCCCAATAGACACACAATGTTAATTATCAATCAGAAATGAGATTGCAGGTAAAATGACAAACAGGTCTGCTCAAAGAGAATAAGGGTAACTGGTTTGTACTTATTACAATAACATTTATATTATTCCAACATAAAAATTTCATTTCAGGTGCTTTTGTTTTTAGGTAACTATGAACTGTGTTCTAATTAAAATAATACTTAGAAGGAAAGACATTTTTAATATTTCTTCTATGTCAGAACACAATGTCAAACACAAAAATCAATCAGTTTCAGTAGATAAACAAGAGTAGATTGAAATCTTAGCCTACCTATGAAAGTCTGTCTTTAGATGATTAAAATGTCTTTTTCTGATTACTAATTAAATCTTGGCTCCTGCATAATTTATAACAGTAAAATGTTTCCCTTTGGAAATGGGCATAGAATAATTTATTTGTATGGTGGCTTGACTTTAAAACTTCTGACATTTTATTTTAAAGAAATACTTTGGAAATCAATACTATAATTCAGTGTGCATTCTTGCCTATTTTATGTATGAATTCTATCATTATCATGTGAAACATCTCCAACAATATTTTATACTCTAAAATGTAATTTAAATTTCTTATCTAAGATCATCCATGATAAAAAAAATGATCACAGTCAGCATTATTTTTGATATCCATGAAATACTTCAGGTGTACAAAGTAAGGGCTGTTTTGTTCCTACTAAGATGATAGGTCTTCCAGTGAATAATATGTAATTATGCAAATGCTGACCCTCAGAAAACAAGAACATTTCTGCATCATCCACATGATTTCTATATTATCAAAGGTCACTCAATAGCTTGATAGATTTTGCAACAGAGTCTATGTGTTTAGAGTCTGCCATGCAATTTTATATAAATTTGTAATAAATTATCCCTGGTTAGACCAAAATGTAAAAAAAAATCACATTGTACTCTGAATTAAAAGTCTAGTTTCAATTTTTAAAACTGTATTTAATTGACAAGCTGTGTAGAAAAATGCAGGCTGGAAGGTAATTTGCCATGTGATAAAGAAGAGATTACTTCTCTATAGATTCTTTGCCTAATTTACAGTATGGTTTCTGGACAAGAGATGAAATTGATTATATCTAATGTATGTGTGCATGCATGAATTGTATGTTCACAAGTCAAGGCAATGAACATACCTACATCCAATTTTCCCCTGTAAACTAAGTTGAACTCAGAGAGAGAGGGGGGGGGATGGAGGGATGGAGGGAGGGAGAGAGAGACAGAGAGGCAGAGAGACAGAGAGACAGAGAGACAGAGAGAGTGTGTCATACAGTCACCCAGCCAGCAGAAGTCATATCTTCTGGTCTCTAGGCCATCACCATCACTATCCCAAATTGCTTAATTTATTCAGCATTCTATCAGAATGCTGAATAATTACACAAGCATGTTATCACCAAAGTGCCATTATTTTGAAAATGAAATAAAATAACAAATTATTCAGTCTTTTGCAATTATTCTGGTTTTCAGAACAACAGAGTTGGTAGGGACCTTGGAGCAGTGGTAAAATTCATTTTTTTTACTACTTGTCTTATGGGCATGGTGGGTGGGCGTGGTGTGGCTTGGTAGGCGTTGCTTGGCAGGGGAAGGATACTGCAAAATCTCCATTCCCACCTCACTCCAGAGAAAGGATACTGCAATAAAACTCTGATATAAATATCATTATGTTTTGACTAAGGCTGTTATTAAGACAGTTGTGGATACCACACCTGGATCAGGTGATATATTCAAACCAGATACTTCCTTGCTAGTTTGAAACCTTGCCAGCCAAAAACAAAATAAATTAGGAACTGGAGTCTTTATCCTATTATGTAGTCTGGTGTGTGAATTATAAAGTTTAGGCCATGACTTATAAAAAGACCAGTGCTAAAAACTTCACATTTCATTTTCATTACGGCAGTGAACATGATATTTCTCAAATGTAGTCCCTACATTCTGCTGATATCCATTTCATCTCCTATGTAATTAATTTATTATTACCAGTGTATTGACCTACACAAATGCCAGAGCATAATATTTAACTATATTTAAATATCTTGAGTTTGACAGGAGCCCAGGCTTCTTGTGAAAAGGAAATCTAATTTAGTAACTCATATGTAGAAATTGCCCTTAGAATGAGACATCATAGAGTTCATTGCTGAATTTATTATACTGACAAAGTACATGAAGGCTGATACCTCTGCTACTGTCAAGAGATATGAACAGCTGGTTATTTATAATTGGACAAGAACTGGGATTATAAATAGACTCTAAACTCTTTTAAAGGTATAAAGGACAGCTTTTTGACATAGATGGGTAGAACAGTGAAGATGCTGGTATTTAAAATGTTCTTCGGTCACTTTATTTTCTCACCCCATTCTCCAACAAACAATTACTTTGTGAAAAGCAGCAATTATGGATTCGCATCCATGATTTTAGCAAAGCTCCAAGTTTCCTATTATTGTCAGTTACAGTTATATAGAAGTATCTATGCCATGTCTTGTGCAATTAGACATATCCAAACACAGAAGGACTTTGACTCTTAGATAGTCCACTGCCTGCTCTTTGGCTGTTTTGGAGAGAAAATTTACAAAAGTCCAGTCTACAACATGGTAACCAATAGCCACTCATGTCTGAAGCATTCCTTAAGCTACATGTGCTCCCTAGACTGTGCTAAATAGATGACAACAAAGAAAATGACTAAATGCAGCCATACATCTTGAGCCTGGTGGCCATAACAAATAAAAGTGCATAAATTCAAGTGTGTGTGTGTGTGTGCGTGTGTGTGTGCGTGTGTATAACCAGAATCTATGTGTCAAGCACCAGGGAAATCAGAAGATCCAGAAAGTTCAAATGTGTTTAAAAATTTATTGTAAGCTTAGGCTCTCTACAAGAATCAGAAGTACTAAAATCAAGGGAAATTAACAGGAGTTAAGAATAGAAGGGAATTCAAGGTGGGCTGTTCTTAGATCTCTTGTGGGTGCAAAGGGACTCATGACTGATAATGCATTATGACTCCTCCCTGGGTTCAACCAGATCATGTCCTACACTATGATGAAGTACCACCCAAATTTTGCAATGCTAATAAAATCAGAATAAAATAAATAGAATAATGAATAAATGAGTAGAAACTAAAAATATATCCATAAAATGTTAATCTAAAATTACAGATAGTTATCACTTAATGACCAGTCATTTAATGATGTTCAAAGTTCCAACAGATTCAAAAAAAGTTATTTACAACACTTCCTCAAATTTACAATTATTGCACAAACGCTTGTAGTCACATGATTGTCTTTTCGGTGCTTGGCAATCTTGGGGAAAACCTATAGCTCAATCTTTAACATTTTATTAAATCTAGCCATATAAATCATCTATTGCTCCATCTTCTCACTTTTAGTATAATGTATTATTTTTATAAAATAGTATTTATATTATAGCCTTAGATTCCTAATATTCTATTATATAGATGCCTTAGAGTACCATGTTTTCCTGAAAATAAGACAGGGTTTTATTTTATTTTGACCCCAGAAATAAGTGCTTGGCCTTATTTTTGGGGAGGTCTTATTATTTTTGAGCATGGTCACCTCATGGCTGCTGCTGTGTTGCAATATTATCAGGGAGGACTTATTTTCAGGGGAGGTCTTATTTTAGCTCATGCTCTCAAAAGCCGGATTGGGCTTATTATCCGGGAAGGTCTTCTTTTCAGGGAAACAGGGTATTAAGTGTGGATAAGAGAGAATAAAGGAGGTATTCTATTCTATAAATATTAATTATAATTTTTAATGCTAATGTTAGAAGAATTATGAGTATTCGGATTTTCTTCCAAATAAATATAATGAACACATAGTACAATAAAAAGAAGGCGGTGCAGCTTACATCAGTGATACTTGTTTTACAACGTGACCCGTCAAAAGCGCGGACGACAAAAGCGCGATCGACAAAATCGCGCCTTTGACGTCATCACAGCGCGACGAAAAAGATCGAAAAATTCAAATAAAAATTAATAAAAATTAAATTAAAGCAAGCCGATTCACATAAAGATAAGGGTTAGGTTTAGGGTTAGGGTTAGGATTAGGTTAAGGGTTAGGGTTAGCTTTAGAGCGTTAGCGTTAGCGTTAGGTTAGGTTAAGGGTTAGCGTTAGGTTTTTCGTTACTTTAACGGTTAGGTTTAGGGTTAGGTTTAGGGTTAGGTTAAAGGTTAGGTTTAGAGTTAGGTTTAGGGTTAGGTTTGGGGGGGCTTAGGGTAAGGTTTTCGCTTTATTTTTACATTTTTCGAACTTTTTCGTCGCACTGTGATGACGTCACAGCGCGTTTTTGTCGAGCGCGATTTTGTCCTACGCGCTTTTGTGGTGGAACCGTTTTACAATAATAGTTTTAGTCTTAACATACATCAGATGTTATGAAAATGTCCATCATGTTTTTGCATAGTTTATTTGTGAGTATGTGGATGTATGTATGTGAATATGGATATTATAATTTTTATCAATATTTTGTAGTCTAGATTTATATAGTCTCTGTTGTAAATTTTACAGTTTTATATTATTTTATGCTGGTCTGTGACTGAAATAAATGTATCTTTAAACCTTTCCTTCTACTGTCTTGGGGCATATTTCCAACCTTTATTATTTTTAAAAATAATTCAAGTCAGCAAACATGCCTAATACTCCTTCCTCCTCATATTTTTCCCACAACAGGTGGGTTGGAGTGAGAGAGTTCTATAGAAATGAATATTAGCTTCATTAATTCATGAAGTTAATGAAGCCTGCAGTAAGTATTCATCATGCCATATTTAGCAATATACAGAGTGATTTTTATATATATATACTGCTGAAGGAATCCTTCCAGGATTTCTATTCATATTCACCACCAAATACGGATTGTTTAGGGCAGTGATGGCTAACCTTTTTGTTGTTGGGTGCAAAATGCAAGTGCTCACGTGTGAAAGTGTGCGTGCCTGCCAGTACCCAAAATGCAAAATGTGCCTCTACATGCACACATGCGCACAATTCTCCCACATGCTCCCCCCAACATGCGCTGCACTGCCAGTGTGCTGCTCGCTGCCAAGCTGAGTTTGGTATTTTCTCCCGGGGGGCGGGAGAGGCCGTTTTCACCCTCCCCAGGCTCCAGGAAAGCCTCTGGATCCTGGGGAGGGTGAAAAACAGGCCTACCAGGCATACTGGAAATTCAAAAATGGACCATTTCTGGCTTCTGGGGGGCCTCCAGGGGCCAGAGGAAAGTGAAAACAGCAGTGTTCCTTCCCCCTGAGACCCTCTAGAAGCCGTAAATGGTCCATTTCTGAACTTCTGGTAGGCCCAGAAGGCCCATTTTTTGCACTCACCAGGCTCCAGAGGCTTTCCTGGAGCCTGGGAAGGGAAAAAATGGCCTTCCCCAGCTCTCTGGAGAGGGTGAAAATCAGCTGGCCAGTGCGCACATGCACACTGGAACTGCCTAGGGCAATGCCTTGCGTGCCTGTAGAGATGACTCCATAGGTTCACCATCACATGTTTATGGCAACAAGTTTTTGAACTGATCTTTTTAATAATTCCATACAAATTAGGATCTGGACTTGAATAATGAATATTAACAATACTTAATAGTTTTCCCAAAGAAGTGATCTTTACTGGACTAAGATCTACAATTCCTTGCGAACGTGTCTAATGCTCCCCAGGAATTCTGATGCATGACAGTGATTGATGACAGTTTTTAGATCCATGGAAATTACCAGTATTAAACATAGGTAATAGATAATGACACTAAATATGATAGAATTTCAAGGGTACATAACTATTTACTGCAAAGAGAATTATGAACAGAATTTGGGAAAGTAGTTTTGTTTCAAATTAAATTCAAAAATAATCATTCATTATATTCTAGAAAATAGGAATCTATTACTGTCTAAGCGCGCACGCGCACACACACACACACACACACATATAAGAGTCCTCATTTATAGAAGGAATTCCTGATGAAATATGAAGGGTTGCAACAGAATGTTAGAGATATCAATCTTCACATTCCAATGTCAGCCAATCTATTTGAGTATTCATATTTCCCAAATATTTGTCAAAATTTTAGCATTATTCTGGTTTCTTCCAGCTGTTCCATTTCAGTCTCATTTTTCAAAATGATTAAATTTGGCATAACTTGAATAGTCATTCATCAACCCCAAAGATGGCAGTAACAAAGAGTACTTGTTGCAAAGTCTGGTTGCCCTGTTCTCTCTTGCAGAAATTGGCTCTTTGTAAAATTGTTCTTCCTGGAAGGACACCAAGCACTATTTGGGGAAAGGAAAACTAATTTTTACCTAGACGGGCCAAAAAAAAATGCCTGTCCCTCAAAGGAAAGTAAGGAGACATATCTGTCTAAACATTAGAAGCTTTTAATGGAACACATTGTTTCTCTTTCCAGCAGCTGAAGCTCCTAAACTGAAAATGAAAGTAATTCATAGGTGAGCAGAGAACAATAGAACTAGTGGAAATCCAAGCTCTTGAAAGAGTAGCTGAGCACTATAAAATAATTTATTTTTTTTACTTTACTTCTTCTTGGAACTAAATAGCAGTGGCTATAATGTAGAATCTCCTTGATGACTACCTGTCATACCAATGCTACAATTACTTGAGTTACTCTCCTGAAAGGACCTTTGGAGAGAGATTAATTCTCTTTGGGATTCACATTAAATCTTTTATTTAGAAATTTCATATTTTTTAAAAAATGAAACGCAAGCTAGCCAAAACACAAGAACAATGCTGTACAAAATCAAAGGTTAACAAAGGTATGTAAGTTAGGGAACCAGGTTTTGTTGTGTGTATAGTATACAGTGCCAGGGAAGAGTGGGAGCTATCATGGAGGATTAATTTATATATATATATATATGTTTGTGTGTATGTGTGTGTGTGTGTGTCTATATATGTCTATGTGTCTATGTGTGTGTGTGTGTCTATATGTCTATGTGTCTATGTCTGTGTGTGTGTATGTGTGTATTTGTGTATATGTGTGTATATGTGTGTGTATATATATATGTATATATATGTATATATGTATATATATGTATATATGTGTGTGTGTGTAACCATATATATATATATATATATATATATATATATATATATATATATATATATATATATATATATATATATATATATATATAACCATTTTTGTGTATAGAAACAAAGAGTTCGAAGTTATAAGGTGCAATGCTCAAACACAAATTTCATCTGAGGACTCTCTAAACAAGCATTGTGTTTTTATTACTGTTTATCTTTGAACCAATTTCACTTCTGTGTTTGGTTTTCTTATTCAGAGACATTAAACTAATGCAAGATGCCTTCAGTTATTAGGGACAATTGCACCCAGCAGCCTAAGTAGCTTCATTCCTGTGCTGGTCCCATCTGACTTCAAAATTCCATTCCAGATTTCAACAGTTGAGCTGAGCCAGGTTGGTCCTCAGTCCAGACTATCACAGGTCTTAATTAGAGTCCCTGCTTCTTGCCTTTCTTCAGAGGCAGGGGAAATTTAATGACTTAATGACCATTGTTGGACCAGCCACAAGATAACTGCCAGCTATCAGTGAAGAATATAGGAGCCTGGTAACCTAGGATAAAGTGAGACAGACTAGTGACCAGGCCCTGAGATGTGGGGTATGGAGGGGGAAGAAGGAGGTTTGCCAGACTGGAGCTGGGATTGAGCAAAGCAGTTGCTACATTGAAAGGAAATGCTACAGACCATCCTTAAGTAGATTATTAAATCCACCAACAGCAGTTTGAACTAACAGTAAATGACCTTACCTTATGTCATGCAAAGCCATAGTATAATTTAGTGTAACATGTTTTCCTGGTACAAACCATGAGTAAGATGTGGATAAGAATACATTCTCTGCAATTTATACCCTTAGTTGGTTTTGTCAGCATTACTTCATCATGAGAAGATATTAGAGTAGCTACAAAAACAGTAGCCCTGCAGATTTGTTTTTTAGTCTCAATGACTTTGGAGATAAAAAGTCAGAGGAACAATTTTCTTTCTTCTATCACACAAGCGATTCTTCTCTCAATCAAATCATGCTTGGAAAGTTCCACATACATACACAAATAAAAATCAGGTTACTACCCACCGATCAAAGATTTTTTATTTTTTTTGAGATTTTTTTTGAGATTTTTTTGAGATTTTTTGAGATTTTTTTTGAGATTTTTTTGAGATTTTTTGAGATTTTTTTTGAGATACCAGGTTAACAAGCCAAAAGAAGGGTGCATTACTAAACTATGGCATCTAGCATTTTTTTCTTGGGTGAGTGTATTAAGCATGGTTTATATTTAATTCCAAAGCACAAATTCTATTGTTTGCTATTATATTGGTTTGAATTATATCCATACAAGTGAGGCTATTTAAATAACTAAGATTGAAACTTATAATGTCTGTCCTGAAGCCAGTCCCACAGTTTCAAAAAACTTATTTCCAGAGAAGGAAGTGTGGAATTACAGCTGAAATGCAACTCATTAATGCATAAAGTGATTCTCTTTCTGCAAAGCCAGTTCTTTCTTCTTATACATCAGTTTTCAAAACGCCCAAATGATCAGTAAAACGTTTTTAAAAAGGGTTGCCTTCCTGATCAGAAAAATAGAAGGATCTTGTTTTATTGACATCTCTGTTTCATATAACAGTATCGTTCCAAAATGTTCTAGGCAAACATGAGATTGCTTTTTGAAAGATCCCCTTTGCTTCAGAAGTATGACTTCCCCGAGGAAATGCTAGATCTTGTAACAGAAATATCTTTGAATCTTTCAGATAGTCAGTCCACAGGGAAAGGTTTAAGAAAGGATCAAAGCTTGTCCTTTCAGCTTGAATTATTCCATTACAGCCGAATGTGACATAATTACAAAAGATGCTGGATGTGGAATCTCATCAGGATTATCTGACACTCATCTTTGTTGAAAAAGTCTCCCCAGCTGTTGCTCTGATAGCACAAATGTGACAGAAGTGTGGAACACAAAGTACTTCTAAGTGACTACTGCTTTGGAGTCTGGCTTCTGTTGCCCGAGCTGCTTTGCCAGTTGCTGTGAAGATCAACACTGAATAACTTCCAAGAAAATGTTGACTATTGTCCCATTTCTTTGGTGAATAGCAGTTAGTTGTTCTAAAAATTCAAAAAATAAAATGTCAGGGACAACACTTTTTCTGATAAATCAAGTCTTACCTGCATCTACCCAGAAACTTATTACTTACATATTGATGAACACAAGACTGTGCCTGGTTCTCCAATTGTTTATTTATATTAATTAACACATGCTACCATTCAAAACTAGGTGCAGACATAGATTTCTGTGTAACCCTGATTTTTTTTTAAAAAAAATGGATTTAGGCAAGATTAACATAAAGGAACATACTAATAAGGAATTTGCTTTTTAACTTTTATTAGGCAGGAAAGAAAGGAATGGTACCCAATCAGCATTGTAATAAAAAAAATAGAAAAATATTGCATTAACAATAATATGTTGGAAACTGAACCAAATCAAAATAGAAAAGGTGTTGCTTGTACTTGGTGATCTGCCAAAATTTAAACCATTCTAGTTTAATATAAATATATTAGAAGATAGTCTAAACAGAACAACTACCGGTAATCATAAGAATTTGTATTTAGAAATAATACTGAATTTGTTAACAGAAGAAAAAAGGTGTTGGTTTCCTGTTGAAAAACAAGAAATTGATTTTGAATTATTCTACTAAATAGTACTTTGTACACACGAGTACTTACTTTGTCTATATATAAGAATTAAATAAAGAGAATAAAAAGAGAATTAAATTTTCTTATTATATAGTGGACTGGAGGAAAAGCCTCTGGCAATGCAAGATTTTTTCTCCTTTCTTTGTTAATTCTCTTATGCTTTCATCATCCTTAAAAGACAATTGCATGTAAATTAACTATGGGAGAAAAAAAATCCTAATCTAGAATACCTAGCGTACAAAATGAAAGAAAGCAATTTATAAAGCTTATTGCTCAGTTCGAGAATTTTCTATTTATTTACCCCGACCAGCTCCAATCAGTGCTATATGAGTTATGATAGCAGCATCAAAGGCCTCCTTTCGAAGGAGACTATTCGAAGACTATACCTTTGCTGAGATAATTGTTAGTTGGTTAAAAAAGAGAAAAGGGTGGGGGGACTTTTATTTTCCTTCCCTTGTCGTGGATTACATTTTCTTCATACATTATTAATGAAGTTAAACTACTAGTAACATGCCAAATGTGCTGTATGGGAGATTTGTGCCTAATCCAGCACAAAACAGGCCCAGTCACATAATGATAGGTGAAGGGAGAAAAGAAAAAAGAACAAATGTCAACAGTTTCACATTGGGACTAGATTAAGCGGACCATACTTACTGATTTCTTACACAGGGATTAAGTTACTTTCACTGCTAGAGAAAAAGAAGGCACTCTTCTACATTATGAACATGGCTGCACATCAAAATAAAATAAAAATAAATGAAAGATCAGAATCCTCTTTCCTGCAGAAAGAGCTAATAGTAGGTAAATATCTTTAGTTATCATTTGAAAGGGGGCTGTAAGAGAGAGAGGTAGGGGGAGAGAGATTCAGTCCTAGTTATCCACTATTCACATATTTCTGTTTTGAAACAGAAGGGAATACCCTCTTATGTCCTTCTGAAAGCTTATTAAAACTTGGCTGTTTCAGAAAGCTTTCAGCCATTCAGTAATTATGCTTTTAGCACTAATAATTGCTGCGTTGTTGCCATTATGGTTAATTGTTTTATTTTTTGAGCTGCAATATTACAAAGGTTTGATATCCTCTTGGCCTTTGTAAATTGGTTAGTTTGTTTAAAGCAGATACATCAATTCTATGAATAACTAAAATTTATTGCCATCCCTTCCCTTTGCACTTCTTCCTCCAAAATTAATCTGGACAAAATTTTCTGTAAAGCAGCACCAATACTGGGGGGAAATGAAAGGTATTTTTTACACTTGGGAAATTATTACTCCAAAAAGGCAACTAAATAGCAAATTTGAATGTGTGTATATTTAATGTAAAGATATCTATCTATCTATCTATCTATCTATCTATCTATCTATCTATCTATCTATCTATCTATCTATCTATCTATACACAATATATACACATGCATGCACATACATACACACACACCAGACACTATCAAATATGATTAAACAGAATATATATGTGTATGTGTATATACACATGCATACCACATGCACATACACACACATATAGACATATACACACACTATCAAACATTTTTAAACAGAACATATATTTGTGTTTGTTTGTGTGTATCTTATATGTATCATTCATGATATGTGTGTTGCTTATTACTGTTATTATTTATAAATTGCTTTATTGTTTCTGTACAATAAATATCTAGACAATTGAAGCAACATATACATTGAAAAAATATATAGTGATGTTTTTCAAAGAAATTATTATGTGAAACTTTTTTTGGCTTTCCTGCAAAGCGTCTTATTGACTTAGCATCCTGCAAGAGGGCTACAGTTATTTCTCTAGGAGTGAAGATTACGATGTCTGCAGCTATTTAGTTTAGACAGCAGGGATGGGAGAGATATCAGCAAGGGAGAGAGAGACAACAGAGGCTTATAAATTATGTATGGCATGAAGAAGGCGGATGGGGAGATTTCTCCCCTCCCCTTAATATTAGGAAGTTGTTTAACATTTAAAATGGGGAGGGGGTGTCCAACATCGTTAGTAGATGTTGATTAAGATGAACGAGTCATAATACATATATAATGAGTTTCTTCTCCAATGTCCAGATATGTTTAACTGTTTGAATTCTTCATAAAGATAAGTAGAAACTCTCCATAGCTTAACTGGCATTGGTCCTTAATTTCCTTATGTTAGACTATTCTAGGAAGGATTTCAGGCATTATACACCCGAAATTCACAACAAAAGCAATATGAGCGAACAACATGAATAAACACCGTTGATCACAGCTATTTAGTGCTGATCCCAAAATATATTACTTTTTTTTCCTTATCATGCTCTCATTCAGTTTGAATGCCTAAGAGAGGAAGAAAAAAGACATTTTCATGTGTGAGTAAAAAGTCTTCTCACTTTTTTATATGCAGGATGTACGCCTTTCATTTTACAATCATCATCCTTCTGGTGATTTGTAACTTCCCTAATTTCCCAAATAAATCCCCATGGAAAACAGTTAGAAAGAAACAAAGGCAGCTAGGGATGCTGCAGAGTTATGGATAAATGGAAGGAAGAAGACAGAATCTTCTATAGTTCACAAGAATAAAATAACTTCAAAAACTTTGTTAAAAGCAAATTTTAAAAAATCTAATAACTAACTCGTAGAATGCAGTAGGAAAAAAGTGCCTACTTCATAAGGGAGGAAATCCTCTGCTATATTTGAGTTTTCAGTACAACTCTTATACCTCTTACGCATTTGCAGATTTTCAAAAGTAATTAATTGTACTGTGTTTAACTTCCCATATAATATTATATACAATCTGTAATCAATGTCTCTACCAGCGAATGAACAACATTGATAAATATCAGAAAGTGTAGTCAACTAAGAAATTCAACAGAAAATTCAAAGTTCCAGTTTAAAAATTACCATTCCATAAAGCAATCAAGAAAAGCTTTCTTTTTTAAAAAAATCTAAATTCAGGTTGCAATCCTAATGGATCTATTACATGGGCTATTAAAAAATAAGTTACATTCATAGAGAGTGAGTGGTAAAGAAACAAACAGTCTACATGTAACCCAAAAGTGGCATCTGACCTTCTAGTATCCTCCTTCTGGCTAAAACCCTGTCTTTTGAATAAAAATATATTGCATTTTTGGATAGTTGGTTGTTCTAAAAGGGCATTTTTAAAAACCTCTGGTTCGAGCGAACCGGTAGCACCCATGGCAGTAGGCTCCGCCTACTCTCACTCGGATCTCATCACGTCCCGTTTTTGAAGCTCTGCACATGCATGGAAGGTCCTGCAGAGGTCAGCGCACACACTCATATTTGCAAACCGGTAGCGAAAGTATGTTGCTTTCACCCCTGATTTAAAGCATCTTTTTACCTCTTCAAACACTGAAAACCCTCTTCTAAAATAGGCTTGGTTCCACCTTCCTCTTGAATGCAGGTTTCAACATGCTTTCCAGAATTGAATTGTCACCCAACCCAGTAACTTTTAGGGTCCTGTTTTAAAAGCTCTCATAGAGAGCTCCCTTTAAAAAATAATACGAATGGAATTGCTACAGTTGCTAGAAAACAAATAACCTACAAGTACATTATAAGGGCTCCTATTTAGTATCACGGGTGTCAAACTCACATTGCCATCACGTTACGTTTTCTGATGTTTTTCCCTTCGCGGAGCTGGGATGGGTGCAGCCCACACATGGCGCATCCAGCCCCAAGACTGCCAGTTTAACACTCCTGCCATAGATGCTTTTGGAGACAGGGAAAATCTGCCAATTAGAATAGGCCAAGTATATCATAATAAAGCAAATATCAAACTTTATGTAAGCATGTCACTAAGATATGTGTATCATCAGGCAGAATCCCAATTTTATTAGTTAGATACTTCTGAAAGTCAAAAGGGTATCTATGTTCCATATGAATCCTAGACTCCGTGTTTGTTCTTTAGTCTTTTTTTAAAAAAAAATGCAATCTGTTATGCAGTTTTATTGCTGAGTCAATATGCTCTAAGTTAGCCTTCTCTAATCTTGTGCATTGCAGTTGCAGCATATAACAATTAGGAATTCTGGATAATTGAATCTGACTTTTCATCTTTAATTGGCCTATCCCGGTTGTTAAAGCTGATGAGGACACAGCTAATCTTTGTATTTCAAACAGCATTGTACAAATAACAAACATTAGAATAAGGATCACACAAAAATTAAAGTAAAATGTTCATGGGTTTTCTTGAACATTCACTGCAAAATGCAGAAATGTGAAAGGACAGACTTACACCCAAACACTGTACATATGTAAAACTGATCAGGAATAGAATAGAATTAGACTGATTCCTATATTGTGGTTTTCCATGTTCATCATCATACTCCATCAACATGTTCCATCAGTTACTCATCAATAATCTGAAATGTGTTATAATTATAATATAGATTATTTTCATTTTGAAGGAGGAAAGTTGATTGCTAAGTTTTTTGCTTGCTTAAAAACCTGGAAGTCATGAATATAATAAGAGGAAAAAGCTCTCAATTCCCTCCACCATTTTTCTTCCTTAAGACTTTCTAGTACTTTGTAGATTTCTATACAGCCTAATATTTAACTAAATATAGTTCTATTAGAACTAACATTCTAATAAATGTTAGTAAATGAAACCATTTGGATACTCATTTCAGATGTCTCACTAAGTGATACACACATTTGTAGAGACAGAAAGCTTCATTTAGATTTCTCTGTTCGCCTCTCTTTAGCATCCTCAGTCTTCATGATTCCCAGCCCAGTGAGGTTGTGGGAATTCAAACTCTCTTGTGATCTCGTTGGCCCATCAATCATTTATCAATTAGCAGCTAGTAATTTCTGGTGTGCATATGTTAAACACAGGCTGTTGACAAGCCTGTCCCTTTATTAAATACATGTGCAGAAATCAAAGAGAGTGATTTAGCTGTGGAAATGTTAGAGGGAGCTAACATCGCTATAGAAAGCATTTCATTTCCCTGCCTCAATTTTTGTACTCAAACATGGTATGAACTATGAATGTTCAACAGATCACCAGAAGCTGGAGCAATATGCCTTAAAAACACAGAGTCATTTATTTGTTCCTTTTTCAAGTTAGCATTATAAACAGAATGAGTTTGGCTGTGACTTATTTATTGCTTTTGGTAACTCAGGGGCAAATACTAGTATCGTACCCAGTGCTAGATCAGAAGAATTTACACACTGTACCTCCAAGTTATTTCAGCATCTCTGATAAATGAGGACAATAAGATGTGATTCCACTCATTGACATCTCTGTTTGTTTGCAGTTGATCCTACTCTAAAGAAATGTTTGTCAGAACAGTAATTTCCAACTATTTGTGAAGAAGAAAAACATGCATAACAATGAATCTCTGGAGTGCAGTTGGTTGGTATGGATTTTATCTATAAAGTAATATTATCTAGAAATCTCTAATAGGCTTAGAAATGTTCTGTACTGCATACTCCTATTGAGATTATTCTGGTGAATGACTGGAAGGTTTATTCATGGGTCTGGTGTGCTACTAGACTACACAATGTTAGGGCTGTGCAACATGGGGGAAAATATTTCTTGGAAAAGATGCAGCTGTTTTGAAGACAGGTGCGCCATTCTACAAAGCACTTTCTGGAATCGAATCTGGAGAGTTTCATAAAGCATTTTACAAAATAAAATAAAATATGAGAACCAATGAAGAAAGCAATGACAGGAGCAAGACAAAATCAAGAGCAGTAGGAGACATAACATTGCTGAATGAAGTAAGTTACAACCACTTTTTTTTAACTCCCAGACAAGAAAATCAATCAAATTTGCTCTGTACAATAACAAAAAAAAAAACCTAATGTGGTAGTAGAACAGGTGACAGGTATGCTGCATAAATTATCTTCTAGTCCAAACAAATTGATCTGGGAAGATTCTATGATTCTGAATGCAAAAAACTCTTTTAATTGGTTTTACCATCAGAGCAGCTATGGTATTTAGATAAAGATTTCTTTTTAGTAAATTTAGCCAGACTCTGTTTCTCTACTATTTGTATCACTTGGGTATTCTAAGAAAATTAAAAACACATCTGCACTATATTCTGGATGATAGCCTTTCAGCTGCTTCAGAACTAATATGTTTTCCTTAATCTTCACTTTTTCAGGCCAAATATCCTCAACTCTTTCACGGCTCAGAGGACTTATTTCAGGCTCTTCATCATTCATATTGCCCTTATCTGGAGTCACTCCACTGTATCAATGTCTTTCTTAAAATGTGGTGCACAGTACAAAGAGAATGCTCTAGATTTTCCTTGACCAGTGCTGTAGAAAACTGAACTGAATCAATCTCTCTTAATTAGAATACTATGTTCCTATTAACATAGCTTTATATGTCATTATATTATTTAGCAACATTATTCAAATGTTGCTATCCATGCAACTTCTGACCAAGGCATTTATATTATTTTTAGTTAACATGATCTAGAAAGGCATGATCAATTCGAAGCTTGGAGGAAGAGTAAAACTGATAATTATGTTTTATTCTGAATGATTTCATTCAAATAAAATTATTGCATGCGTTGTTTCTAATGCAAACTAAATCTGCTTCCAATTTTCAAATGACAAATTATTAATTGAGGAGAAGCAAAAACTGTCCTTTCCTGGTTAGGAGTAGAATACAAGATGGGTGGTTCGTTTTCTTGCAGCAATGAGATAGCACTTAGCAATAGCATTTAGATTTATATACCACTTCATAGTGCTTTACAGTCCTATCTGAGTGGTTTACAAATATCACAATTTTTTCCCCAACAACCTGGGTCCACATTTTACTGACCTCGGAAGGATGGAAGGCTGAGTCAATCTTGAACCTTTATTCTATTTAAGATGCCGTTAAATAAAATATAAGAATGAAATGATGAGCGAGATTATGATATAAATTATATTGCATGCTGTAATTATACTGTAGGTTTTATACAGAAAATGTTTCTTTTTTCAAATATAACACATCCTCTGTTAGTATTCAGTAAAAGATACTCACCCTTTAAAAAGCTGGGCTCTCACAATAGCTTCGGAAGGACTAATAAATTGGTCCATGTGTTAATCAATAAAGTGAATGAATAACCAATGAAAAAGTGTCACTGGTCTGCCAAAGGGGAAATCATCTAAGAATGAAACCAATGTAATAACACAGGTGCATTGTATCCTTCAGCAATTAGATGTAAAACATATTGAAGCAGCAATTCCCAGTGCTAGAATGCTCGCTCCTCTGACAGCATTAAAATAGTCATTTTAATAGGGTTTAATGTACTTTAGGTATAAAATGTGGGTTCAAGATACTCTTGCAATGACATTCTATGCAGTAAGTGCTGAACATTTGGAAACGGGTGCCTCTTTTTTTCCCCCTCAATGTGTTGTAAATTTTAATTACTATTTTGCAAAGCCTTTTGGCAGAGCTTTGAACTCTGGAGAAAAATCCCTTGTATATTTGCATATAAAAGCTGGCATCCCTTCCCTTTTGCCTATTGAACTTGCTTCAGAGAGATTTTTCAGGCTACCATAGGTAAAATTGATCGAATTCCCAACCCTGCCTTGGAGCAGTTAAACAAAAGCCATTCTCGCTTTTGCTTTTTAAAGTAAAAGTTAACGGAGCAATGTAGAACCCTGCATTTTCAACAAACTGTCGGAGAAATGAGAAATGAAGAGTTCTTTAAAGGCAGTTGAGACTTTTCAGAACTGTTAGACTTGCTATTGTTTGCCAGATTTCTTTGCCAGCTACTAGACTTCTAAGCTTGAGATCCTTCCCTTGGCTGCTTCGTTTAATTTTCCTAGGAAAGAGGTTATGCCAAGCTGAGTAGCTTTTCAAATT
Organism: Thamnophis elegans; assembly: GCF_009769535.1. Classification (NCBI taxonomy): domain Eukaryota; kingdom Metazoa; phylum Chordata; class Lepidosauria; order Squamata; family Natricidae; genus Thamnophis; species Thamnophis elegans. The sequence goes on along the minus strand of NC_045549.1, from coordinate 25,576,443 downwards.
TATTGCCAACATGAGATGGGGAAATCATTACTGGATATTTACCGGGTTATTTTTTTTTTCACTGTAAAGACATGTATAGGCTTCAGGGCTTTCATCAAATCATTGTTGTTTTAAAAACCCTATGCAAAAAAAAATATTCATCTTTTTCAAATGGAGAAAAACTCACAAAAGTGACAAAAGTGCAGCTGTCTTCAGAACACCTTTTAAAACTTTTCTTGCACCCAATTATTTTTTTAAATAATTAGGTACAGGTTCCCCTGGCACATATGTGCTAGTCATTCTCGACTCTAGGCGGCGGTGCTCATCTCCGTTTCAAGGCCGAAGAGCCAGCACTGTCCGAAGTCATCTCCATGGTCATGTGACTGGCATGACTAAACGCCAAAGGCGCACGGAACGCTATTACCTTCCCACCAAAGGTGGTCCCTATGTTTCTACTTGCATTTTTCATGTGCTTTCGAGCTGCTAAGTTGGCAGAAGCTGGGACAAGTAACAGGACCTCACTTTGTTACGCATTGCTAAGGATTCGAACTTCCCAGTCTTTTATGCCCTGTTATTTTCTGTTGGTCTCCAGTCCAATTACTAACCAAGTCTGAATCTGAATTTCTGAGGTCATCCAAGGCTTCCAAGGTGCTACCACTGAGCTGAAAAATACAGTATGCCTAGATAACATTTGTAATCTAGGGTTGGGCTACAGAGCTTTAACCTTAAACTTTAATTTTACCATAATTTAATTTAATTTAACCATACCTTGAACTTTAAACTGTCTAGCGTGGATCACACGCCATTCCTAAGAGGGCTGTAAAGGCCGTGCATAAGTGCACCAGTGTCCTACTGTCCCTTTCCTACTGTCCCCATTTATTTGCACTCGTTTCATGTGCTCATGTCCATGTTTATACTTATACCTGTTAACTCATACTTGTTTGACAAACTAAATAAATGAAAAAAAATAGAGTAGAGAAGTACAAAAGATTATAAGCTCCAAACACTTTGAACTCTATATACCACATTTTAGTTTGAAGCCTCAGTTTTTCTTTAAAACAACTTATCAGAAATATTATGTCATTTGGATAATTCTGGAAATCTTTGCATTTCAAAATGCTTTGAGCTCAGGATATTTCCAGGAAATAAACATTGTTTTAGGCTCAAAGTACTATTTCAGATTTGAAGTACAGTGTTCTACTCAGCATTAGTATAGAGAGTTTTGAAGAGATCCAATGTTGTAGTTTTTATGTTTCTCCTCCCTCCATGTATAAGGCAAAAGATTTATTTGTAATACATTATGAAATTTCAACAACTACATGACCAGTTCACAGTTCCTGGTCTTTAATATAAAAATATTAAATATTTTATGGCATAATAGTTAGACTGAACTGAACATATGTATTATTAACTAATCAATATTTTCTACCAGATATGAGAAAGCAATGCTAAGGGAGCCATAGAAAAATTGTTTTTCTATTTTTTCTTATTATTATTACTATTATTATTATAAATCGCAACAACAGAATTGTATCACAATGGCCAGTTGTTTCGCCGGATTTGGCATTGATTACTAGTCGGGCCCCACCCAGGGGCCTAGGACATCGTAACGTATTTTCGTAATATACGTGCGGATACAAGCAGTGCAGCTTTTTGCATTTGACGGATGGTGATTTTGTCATTTTTTAACTGTTTTAAATGTAATACCAATGTTTTTGGAATAGCACCCAGTGTGCCGATTACCACTGGAATTACCACTGCTGGTTTGTGCCATAATCGTTGAATTTCAATTTTTAAGTCCTGGTATTTTGCGAATGTTTTCATATTCCTTCTTGGTGACCCTGCTATCACCTGGTATTGCGATGTCTATGATTGTAACCTTATTTTTCTCAAACAGTGTGATGTCTGGTGTATTATTATTGTTGTTGTTATTATTGTTATTATTGTTGCTGTTTGTTATTTTTTCTATTGCTGTTGTATATTCTGAATTGCAGGCTCATTAAACAGAGACATCAAAGACAATTTATCACATCCATTTGGTGTTTCATTTCAAGACATTGAGACAGCTCAACTAACTTCTGCTAGAAGTATTATTTTTTTAATGAATATTACATTAGAAACCTTAATGATTTGTTTTGTTGGCATAAACGAACCAAAATTCATTTTATCCAGTATTGGTATTCTTATTAATATAATGCTAAACCAAATACCCTCCTTGAAATTTAGTATAACACAACACAAAAGCACCTTACCCTACTGTGTCAACACTCCCTTCTCTTAGTTTTTCCTGTTCTAGGATTAGGATTGCAATGCTGTACACTACTGTTCCTTAAAATAAATCCTCAAAGCAGCAGATTTTTTTAATGACATATTATTTAAAATCAATATTTCCATCGATATCCAATAGTTAAACTATAAATAGCATTTTGTAATCAAAACCATCCCACTCCATCACAAGAATTTCCAGTAGATCAGTGAATAGCTTAAAAGTTGCTGAAATGTATAAAAGAAAGCTTTTAGATCACTGAAAATAAACAAAAACTAAGAAACAGATCACCAAAACTGTTTTTAGCTAATGGCTACAAAATCCCAGTCAACTATTAGAGCGATTATAAAAATCATGGGGGAGAAAAATAAAAATTCCAGAATACTGATTATCGAATAGTCAACACCCACTTGTGAAATGTAAATAAATAAGCAACATAGACAGCAGTTAATCTGATAATTAAGCAGGTTATGAACATAAATGGCTAGATATTTCTGTTTGTTCTTTCCCAAATATTCTAATGCATTAATAATTAATCTGACATTACTTTTCATCTGTCTCCCTTGTATAAAACCTGTTTGGTCCGTATGTATCAATTGTTGAATGACCAACATTAACCTATTTGCTAATATTTTAGTAAAAATTTTATAATCTACATTCAGTAATGAAATGGGTCTATAATTTTTGGGTTGAGTAGTATCTTGATCTTCTTTGGGTATCAAAGATATAAACGCTGTCTTCCAAGATGGAGGGACTTTACCTTCCGTTTGAATCATATTAAATAATTCTCTAAGAGGTTCTACCATTTCTAACTGTAAGTTTTTGTAGTAAACCGCTGTCAAGCCATCTGTACCTGGTGCTTTCCCTGGCTTTAATTGCTTAATTACCTGCAGGATTTCCCCCGAGGTTATTGGTTGATTCAATTTTTGCCTGTGTTCTTCTCTAACTGAAGGTATTTTCTCCTTGTCTAAATATTTGTCTATGTCTAAACCATTAATTTTATCCCCTTTATACAGTTCTGTAAAAAATTCCCAGAAAGCCTTTTGAATCTCTTCCTGTTGGAACACCTCTTTCCCTCTGTAAATCAGTTTAGATATATTTCGAGTTTTCCTTTTTTTCCTAATCTGATAAGCTAACCATCTGCCAGGTTTGTTTGCATTACAAAAAGTATTGTGTTTTGCATATAATAAATTAGTAGCTACCTGGTCAGAGATCAACATGTCAAATTGAGATTTTAATATGTTAATAGCTTCCTTAACCTTTGTATCGTCTGGTTCCTTGTTAACTCCAGCTCTTTTCTCTTAATTTCCTCTTCCAGTTCTGTTCGTTTTAGCCCTTGCTTATTTCTATGTGTTTTATTTATATTCATCAAAACTCCTCTCATATACGCTTTGCTTGCATCCCATACAAATTCCATAGATGTACCCTTATTCATATTCAAAACAAAATATTCAGATAGTAATTTTTTACAATCATTAATATAGTTTTCATATCTAAATAAATTTTCATTCAGTCTCCAAAACCTTCTTGCCTGCACTACCCTTCCCAACTCCATCCAAACTGGGTTATGGTCCGAAAGGACTCTAGCTGCAATCTTTGTTTTCTTGACCCTAGAAAGCAAATCATTAGTGGTTAGAATAAAATCGATCCTTGAAAGGGATTGATGCCTGTCCGAGAAGAAAGTGAAGTCATATTCCTCTGCATTTCTTTCTCGCCAGATATCCCTCAATTCAAAATCATCCATAATGTCAAAGAAAGATTTGGGTAACTTTGCTCGCATCTTGGTATTTAGGCGGGAAATCTTCTTATCTCTCTTAGTGTCTATCACTCCATTCCAGTCACCCAATAGTATACAGGAACTATAGTCCCACTGTACTAATTTAGCATGAAGATTTCTATAGAATCTATCTTGCTGTTGATTGGGAGCATAAATTCCCAAAAGTAATGTCTTTTTCCCTTCTAAGATTAAGTCTAAAGCAATATATCTTCCGAAGGGATCTGCTTCTATTAATTCAGCTTTCATATCTTTTCTTAAGTATACAACTATACCATTCTTCTTTTCCATAGCAGAAGCTGCAAAATGTTGACCAAGTTTTGAGTTGATCAAATATTTTTGATCAGTTGACTTGATATGAGTTTCTTGCAAACAAATTACATCGTTCTTAAACTGTTTAAGATAATGAAATATTTTCTTCCTCTTCTGTGGAGAGTTCAGTCCGTTGACATTCCATGTTAAAATCTTAGTTGTCATCTTTGGTTGGTTGAAGCATTTTTAGAGCTTCCTGCACGGCCTGTTTAACCTTAGGTCTAGCTCCTCCCACTGCTTCCAGATTTGTTGTTGTAGTTCCTTGATCGATGGCCGATGATTGTTGATGCTGTTGCCTCTTAGCTTGTTTCTCCATACGTCTAGTAGTCATGCGGCTAGGTCTTGGTTCCATAGCACCTTGCACTTCTAGAGAAGAGAGATGCTCCATCTTGTCTGGTGGTTGTGTAGTTTGCTGTCTATCCTGTCCTTCTTGTGGTCTTTCTCTAGGTCCAGATGGTGCAGGGTGTCCGGCCTTCAATATATTATAATAAAAATCTCGGGCTTTCCATACAGAGTTGAGGCGGTACCTTTGCTTATCAAATGTAAATATGATGCCAAATGGTGCATCCCATCTATACTGTATCTGACGATTTCTGAGTTCTTCGACCAAAAAAGCGTAGTCTCTTCTGGCTCTTAACATTTGAGGTGGTATCTCTTTCAAAACAGCCAGGTCTTGACCGCCAATTTGAAGCTTAGTGTTATAAGACGCTTGCAGTACCATATTTCTGAACTCTCTTGTAGTAAAATATATAACGATGTCTCGAGGAAGCTGCTTCTGCTTTGCCAGCCAGGAGTTAACGCGGTAAGCTTTGTCAATTTGCCAGCCTTGGTTGGTCCCTGGTCTTCCCATCAGGCGGTCAAAAGCTTCCGATAGGATCTGTTTCAGGTTCTCCTGTTTCTCCTCACGCAGCCCCCTTACTCTTAATGCGAACTCCATTTGTCGGTACTGTATCATAATAATTTCTTTTTCAGCATTTTCCACTTTTTGTTCCACCACCTCTGTTTTCAATGTCAAGTTAGCATTGGCATCATTAAGAACCTCTAGAGTATCTTCCACTCCAGAAATATGTTCTGTTAATACAGTTACAAGACTCAGCATGTCGTCTCTAATTTTATCAACCTTAGCCTCAAATTTCTCATACAACTCCTGTTTAAGTCCTTTTATTTCACTTTTAATTTCACTTTTAATTTCTTCTTTCATTTCTTTTATTTCCTCTTTTCTCTCCTCTCTATTATCTCTAAATTTATCTTCCATTTTAATTGTCTGTGCATTAAAAGCCTCGCTTAGATTACTCAGAAAAAATTCTTTCGTTAACACATCCCCAGCAGGGGGCGTAGGAAGCGGAGGCTGCAGCTTTGTACCAGGCACTGAGGTTGTGCCCCTGGAAGTAGAGGGTGACGACTTCAAGTTAATATTTGGTTTTGAGGCCATTTCAAAATTTGTCTGCCTGCAGTTAATAAAACTCTATTGCCTAAATATGCAGCTTTAAGTAAAGAGGCTTTTATTTTGAAATTTAAGGCTTGGCAAAAGTTTCAGTGAGTAAACATTGTAACAAGACCGTTCAACAGATTCATCACCATTTAACTTCCAAATAAGCAAAGTTAATGAAGGAGTAAAATTCTTCTATTGTGAAACCAAAACATGTGATAAGCTATCTCTTTTGTTTTGAATTCTTTTGAAGTCTTGTGAGAATTAGCAAAAAGTGTTCGTTATTACCGGAGAAACCAGCCTGCTCGGCGCCATTTTAAAAGCCTCTGAGTAAATAATTTTTCGGAGGAGAAAAAGAGAAGAAGCTAAAATGTTGATAAGCAATTATTGTCCTCGCAGTAAACGGATTCAGCTCGTGATAAGATTAAATCAAACAAAACTTAGAGCAGAGTGGGAGAGACCTACTTTGTCCTGCACAAGGCAGTTTGAAATTCCCAGCACGGACAGCCGTTCTGCCTTGGGCTAGCCCCCCTTTCCTTGCAAGCACAAAAGCTGCAAAAATCGAAGAGCATTTGCCAGCAAAACAGTTTCTTCTTTCCCTCTTGCCTGAAGGATAAGAAAACCTGATAAGACGTCAGATGGAAGATCCTCTAATCAGGTACGTAGCCAGGAATTCGGAGGCAGCTGATTTTTTGCTGCTTCCACCAGTAAGCTCCTCCCAGGAAGTCCGCATTCACAACATTCTTGAAGGAGAGCTATGAATATGGCCCTGATTTCCAATTGTGAGATCTACGTAGAAATTGATTCACTAACTTGTTCCTTTTTGGGGGGGAGGGGAATGATCAGAGTTTGCTCTCACCATGATTTCCAAAAACTAACAAACCATTTCCCACCTTTTACCTTCTAAAACTGCTTCCAAACTTCAATCCAGCCTAGGAGTATGATCAGTGGTGGGTTCCTACCGGTTCGGACCGGTTCAGCCAAACCAGTAGTGGTTTGGAGGCCTGGGTCACTGGAATCGGCAGTGACCCAGGCCTGCCATGCCCCCCAACCGGATCTCCAGGTGGCGCCATAGGTGCTGCCATATTGTTTTTTGCTTCTGTGCATGTGCAGAATATTTTTTATTGAACGGTGCATGAGCGCGCAAGTGTGCATCAAGCACCCACAGCACGCCCACAAGCGAACCGGCAGTAGTGCCTGCTGGAACCCACCCCTGAGTATGTTGTGCCCTCACCTAATGTGGAACTTCCCACTTTCCCAAGGAACTATTAAGTACAGCCCCTGGGCATTTGATAACGTCATAGAAAAACTCAAAACATAAGAAGATTACATCAGTGGTCCCCAACCCCCGGTCCGCGGACCGGTGCCGGGCCGTGGAGTACCTGGCACCGGGCCGCACAGCGGCCGGGGGCCATGATCGCTGCAGCGGCCGGGGGCCATGATCGCTGCAGCGGCCGGGGGCCATGGTCGCTGCAGCGGCCGGGGGACATGATCGCTGCAGCGCAAAGGCTCCTGGGCCGTGCGCAAAGGCTCCAGGGAAGAGAGCCCCGCGCTGGTACGCACGTGATATATAAACAATCAATGTGTCGTTGCGAACAATGCCCCCCCCACCCCTGCGCGCGCTCAGCGGGCCACGGTAAAATTATCAAAGGCTGACTGGTCCGTGGCGATAAAAAGGTTGGGGACCACTGGATTACATGAAGAAGAACAGCCTGATTTCATGTGAAACAAAAAAGTTCAAATTAAATTAATTTGAAAATACACAAAAATAGCAGCCCACTAGTATTGTTTGCCACTATCAGAGGGAGAATGTTGGAATAGAGATTGATGACTATTATAAATAATAGGATGCACAAATACTTCAAAAAAAAAACCCATTCATTAGGCATAGCAACTCATCCCAAGCATTTTACTTAGAATTATTAAAGCAGCCACATCTTTTTGCAAACATATGCAAATGTTTTGATATTACCTGCATCTACCTCCACTTGACACATCACCCTGGAAAAAGATGCGGCTGCTTTACTGATCTGAGGAGAAGTCCATCTAAAGTGGTTTTACCTATTGTGAAGAATCAGCTGTCTTGAAATAAGTATACAGTCTTAATACTGTATATTATTGCAGTAGGAACATAATGCTACTAGTATTATTCAAGATTGGCAAGAATAGACATTTTCTAAGATCACATCTATCCATGAAACTTAAACTAGTTTCTTGACCATTGGAACTAGTTAATTTACTTTCCTGTCTCTCTTGTCAAATAGTGACAATGATGAGAAAGATAGAGCTTTTTCCTATTTGTTTATGGGTTCTTTGTTTAATTAGGAACTTTCTGAATTGAGGGTGGGGATGGAAAAAAGAAAACACTGCAGCAGCTAACAACAATATTGGGGGGGGGATGAAAGAGAGAAGCATTATTTAAGGTGTTTTATTAATCTAGCAATTAATACTGTGATGTTGGAAAAGAGAAAATGGAGCAATATTTACCAAGGGTGATGGAAAGATATGACACTTGTAACTATTCTCCATGATTTGCTCAGCATTATTTTCATGACTTGCTTGTGTAAATCATTATGATGAATCAGCTATGTAAACATGAGTCTTGATATAGAACAAGAAACTGGCAAAGGCTTGTTCAGGAATGACACAAGCTTTTCCCCATCTGTTCAACAGTCTTTCTGGATTTATAAAGGACAGAGGAGAGAATATGTTACATGATTGTAATACTTTAAAATGATGCCAAGGTTAGCTTCACCGAGACCTTAAGATTACCTTAAATTTTCAAATTGGTGCTGTTTTATGTACATTTGTGTAGATTGTCGAGCCTAGCTTTACTGCATATCAACTTGAGAGGAGGGGGAGGCTAATTTTCAGAATGCCTATTTTGTGGATAATTCATAAGTCACCATAACTGAAATGATTAATAATACATAGGTGCTGATTAAGTGTTAAATGTCTGAGATTCTGTAATAGTAAAATTTTGTCTGGCACAAAAAAAAATAGCATGATGTAACAAAATGATTCATCGCTATGATGATTAAGCAGTAATATTGGAACTCAATAATGCTAAAGCAAAAATATTTACAGTTCTAAAATTTCAGCTAGGAATAAATTAGGCACGCAAAATAATAGATTTTCCTTTTAATAGTAAATTACCTTTCTTTTAAAAATTATTTATATGCATGCTCATTTATTTCTGACCAACTACAGCATCAAGGGATGGCTTGCATATGTAAAACAAATTTCACTAAACAAATATGTTGATCAGAAATATCTATCACTTGAAATGTGATACTTTTTAAAGAAGTAGTTCATTCATCCAGTTGTGTCACAACTGTACACGTACATCAGTATAATCCTATGTTATCCCAAGCTATTGTCCTCTTAAAATACTCTACAGAAGTGAAGTCTTGTACAATTGCTTTCTCTATTGAAAGAGAATTATTCATTTAAAGAGACATTAAACTTCGCTGTGCGTGGTGCTAAAATTTTAATACTTCCTGGACTTAATTAGAATATCCTCATTTACCCAGCATATTTAAACAGTTCATGGTTTTTATTGATTGTTAATGGATTGTATTTATTATTGTTAGTACCACTACTAGTATGGCTACTGATAATACTCTTAATATTGGTACCATTAAATAATACCAGCTGCTTCAGGAAGATGATTTCTTTCTATTGAATTGGATTCAAACTTTTAATTCAAAATAGTTCAGTCTCTACCAATTTTCTACCCAGAGGCATTTAACCCATTTCATCTATTCTAAATATTGCTAAGTCTGCATTCAATCTAGAATATGCTTACCACTATAGCAGTGAAGGAATTCTTGTCAGCTTTCAGTCTTAGAGTGTCTATCTACCATAACTGGGAGTGAGCTAACTGTACTGAACCTTGAAGTTCATATAATTTAAAATAGGGTTATATAAATGTATACATACAGTTGTATACACAAGTAGAAACACTGATTTTGAATTTATTTTTGTCTCTGTGTGTATGTGTGTGTGTTAGTGGTGGGTTCCGGCGGTACAGCCTGTTATGGGCGTACCGGTGGTAGCTTGGAGCAGCAGCCACCGTTCCAGATCGGTGATTTGTTTGGCCCACCCGCCCGCCTGCGCTCCTTACCGCTTTTTGACGCTAACAGGCCAAATGCACATGTGCGCACAGCATGTGGCACCTGCACAACCTCCACCGAGCAGCTGAGTGTCACTGGGCGGTGGCATGCCAAATGAGGACACCTGGCCCCATCGCAGTGTACCGGTTGCAATGGGATCCGGAACCCACTACTGGTGTGTGTGTGTGTGTGTGTGTGTGTGTGTGTGTTTGTGTGTGTGTGTGTGTACATATACATATATACCCACACATACCGTTCTGTGAGGTGGGTTGGGCTGAGTGAGAGTGAGTGGCCCAAAAATCACCCAGCTAGTTTTCATGCCTAAGGGAGGCATAGAAACCTGGAAAAGGTTTTACTCTTCCTAGTATGTGCCAAGGATGAATATAAGCTCCAACCAGCATACTGCACAGTGGCTGTACCTAACCCCACTCCCTCATAACTAATTAAAAACATTTAATAAATATGTTTATTTGTGATCTATTCCAGATTTTGTTTTCTTTTGTCATAGAAAAATGCACAACACATAATGGAGGATTTCTTTTAAAAAGACATATGCGTCATTTCTTCAGTGTTGTCACATGAAAAGATACACTTAAATATTTACAAAATGTGAGGGGGTCTACTTCTGTGATATACTTGTAGCTATTATTATTAGATTTAAACCCAACCATTTTGAAAGAAAAATGTCAAAAAAGGATAGAAAAAATAAGTATTGACTTCCTCCCTCTCTCTCCATTACTATTAATCTGAAGAAATGTTCTACCACCTATTAAAATTTGCTTCTCTTCTTTTTCCCCACTCCTTATCTAACCTTTTATAAAGAGAATGATAACTTGTTCACAAATATTCATCTTGCCTTCAAAAAGACTGAGCTAATCACCCTTGCTACCTTGTGTTCCCTATTTTAGCAAATAATTAATTGCTAGTATATGAATGAAGCCCAAGCAGCCACTTAAGGGATTGTGTTATCTTTTCAATATTTTAGACATTCTCTGCTGCCTAAATTGATGTTTCTCTTAAATATTCAGCTAATGAGAGTTCCTCCTATTTTCTAAATCATATAATGGCTTACTTGGAGATATACCCAAACCAATCAAAAAATTAATTTTTGACTAAATATTTCTCTGATAATACAATGAAACAATTAAAAAGAACAACTGATATAGTTTTCCCCACAAATCTATGGGAAGTAAAAATCTTCTCCCCATTTACTTTATCACTCAAACCTGGAATTTGTTCTTTTGATCTGTCACCTTTGTCAATATCAACCCACAACAGAATAATTTTACATTATTCTTGTAGGATTCAAAACTGAATTATGGGAAACGCAGAGCAGCATTTTGAAAATTATTTTCATAATTGTCTGCAAAGGGTTATTCATCCACTGTCCCAGTTTTGCAGACATGGTCTTCTTCTCACCGAGAAGACTCGTAAGTTCTGATAAGGCATGCACAGATATCACTAAGAGTTGCTACATATCTTTCCTTCTAACTTTATTTGAAAAAGTCTTCCCACTGTCAGACTCCCATTTCTTGTCTCTTTTGGCTGGCTTTTCTCAGTCACTCCCTGCATCCACTACCAGTCACAGGCTTCCACTTGCTTCTTACCCAGCCTGCTTTGTTTATTGTGTTATTTCATGGGATGTATAGATTCCTACTAAAGCCCAGAATACATTATGAAATAACAGGATTCTGGTGGAAATGGGACTCTTAATTGGCTCTACGGTTGTATCAATCATTCTTAATCTGGCTTGTCTGTAAAAGAGGGGGGGGGACTACTTTCTCAGAAGTACCTCAACATCTTATTCATCCTATTTAGTTTAGTTTAGAGAAGTCCAAGATACTTCTAAATTTACTTTATAAGTACAGTACACTACAAAGATTCATTATACTAGGAAAGAACTGGATTAAGATATATGCATAGCAAATTCTTCATATGTCATTAGAAACATATTGGAGGCAGATTTTGAGGACAGGGAGCGAGAAGAGTATAAGAGGATCACTGTCCCAGTTTAGGTTCCTAAAACCAGTCTTTTGAAGCAATTAATAGCAATAGCACTTAGATTTATACACCGCTTCATAGTGCTTTACAGCCCTCTCTAAGTGGTTTGTAGAGTCAGCATATTGCCCCCAACAATCTGGGTCCTCATTTTACCAGCCTTGGAACTATGAAGGCCTTGATCCCCATCAGGATCAAACTTCTGACCTGACAATGTGCAGAGGTAGCCTGCAATACTGCATTCTAACCACTGCGCCACCACTGCTCCTAATCTTGCAATTGTGCATGACTTTATATGTGTGTCAAACCATGAACAGCACATGGCTTTTGCTTGGTTTATAACATATATACATCTCACTGATTCCATACATATAGAGTATATACATTGCACCTATTAAACCATAAATCAGCAACATATCTATAAAACAAGATTCCATCGTGACATATAATCCTATGACATCACGTACCAAATGCTCTCTGAAACACTTTTGTCTTGACACCTTTGCAAAAACCAGCAGAGAAGATGATATCTCAGTTTCTAGGATTAAGTTAACCTGGTAGGTAAATTATTCCAAGCATTGAAGAGCATTGTCTCCTTGCTCACAAAGAGGATATTTCAAAATCTGTAAACAACAAGTGTTCACTAAACAAGTCAACTCTACTTAGAGCAGGCAATTTTCAGATATGATTATATATTTGGGTATCACCAGCTTATTTAGGATACCCAATGAGCCACGGTGGTGCAGTGGTTAGAGTGCAGTACTGCAGGCTACCCCTGTTGACTGCTGGCTGCCTACAATTAGGCAGTTCAAATCTCACCAGGCTCAAGGTTGACTCAGTCTTCCATCCTTCTGAGTGGATAAAATGAGGACCCAAATTATTGGGGCAATATGCTGACTCTGTAAATCGCTTAGAGAGGGCTATAAAGCACTGTGAAGCAGTATATAATTCTAAGTGTTATTGCTATCCCAAACCATTGGATGACCTCACTTAGTAAGTTTCACATACATACCAAGAATCAAAGCTGAGAGCCATGAAACCTGCCACAAGGAAAAAATAAAAAGGAAGGAATAAAAGAGAAAGGTAAAATGCACAAAGAAAAAAGAAAAGAAAAATGTAGAAAAAAAATAAGAAAGACAGAAAAATATATAAAGAATTGGCTTCTGATATTCCTACAATTCATACTACTATAAAAATCTTGCCTTCTAATATTAATATTGCATTTTAATTGGCTATGAATGAAATAAAACATTTGTTGTAATGGTAACATTCTGTTAAAGGTAAAGGTTGCCCTCGCACATATGTGCTAGTCGTTCCCAACTCTAGGGGGCGGTACTCATGTGTGTTTCAAAGCCAAAGAGCCAGTGCTACCCAAAGGTGTCTCTGTGGTCATGACTAAACACCGAAGGTGCATGGAATGCTTCCCACCAAAAGTAGTTCCTAGTTTTCTACTTGCATTTTACATGCTTTCGAACTGCTAGGTTGAGAAGCTGGGACAAGTAATGGGAGCTCACTCTGTAATATGGTGCTAGGGATTCGAACCGCTGAACTGCCAACCTTTCTGATTGACAAGCTCAACATCTTAGCCACTGAGCCACCACATCCCTTTTAGCATTCTGTTATGAAGGGCTTTTTAAGTGCTTGAGTTTGTTCCTGCACTTTTGTTTAATGTGCTGGCAATTATGATTTGTTTAACAGTTCTGTCAGTTGGATTGGATTATCTATAAATGTACTTGCCTCATGCTGATTAGTTATGGAAGCATCAAGCAGATTTTGTTCTCCCAGTTGAAAGATCAATTAACATATTAAAAGACCTGTTTCTTTGCATCCCTACACAGTCCCAGGTTTAAGGGAGAGATTGGTAGTTTACTTTCCCACTGGAAGATGATGCTGCGTGAGCGAAGGCACGAAAGTACAGCTTCTGCCAGTTGCTGCCCTGAAATGTCATGTGTAGGGTCAAAACATCAAGATGGCTGCCACAACCATGTCGTCAAAGTGAGGGCAGGACTTTGATTGCATGGTTATATCAGCCATCATGACTTTTTTGGATATCTCTGCTGTCAGCCAGTGTTGCTGCCCACCTACACTATAATGCAGAATATTACTCCTCAACAAGATCTTTTCAATGACCTCAAAATCTGCCAGTTGCATCTACCTACAAGAGACAATCAGTGGTGGGTTACAGGCGGTACGCCCCGGTATGGGTGTACCGGCTCCTGCCCGGAGCACTGCGTACCGTTCCAGTATGGTGCTCCAGAGCACCCGCCCTCCCAAGCTCCTTACCTGTCCTTTAAGCCCTTGGCGCTTCCGCGCACATACATGGCATATACGGTGCCTGTGCAATGCTCCGTCGAGCAGCTGGAGCATCACGAAGGCTTGCGGAATCGTCGCAGGCAAGTACAATGCATGCGCACACCGCGTGTGTCCATGTGGGTGATGGCAGGGCTGTTACAACCTTACCAGTTGGAACAGAATCCGGAACCCACCACTGGAGACAATATAAGTTTCTTTCCAACTAACAGATTTCAATCACAACCAATTGAATTGACGGTTTGTTTTACTATTAAAACAAGGGTGTCACATTGCTTTTGAAATAGCTTTGAAGGAATCTTTGCTTAAAGCATTGCCAAAGCCAAGCATCTTTTGAAGTTTTGCACAAGGCTGATAAAATAATGCTTTTACTATTTAGATGTAAGCCACAGTGATGTCCCTCAGCAGATCATCAGACAGATCCTTCAATAAGAAGTTGGATCATTTATCAATTGTTTATTAAACAGTTCTGAATAAACATTTAGTCTTTGCCTCATATGAACTTTCTGCAACTCCATCATTTTTTGTTTGTCACTAACTTCTAGTGCCCTATTGCGCTCTCCCTTTCTTTCAGCCCTTTTGCTTCTTTAGCTGCTAGCAGGTGTGAATGTTTTATGGTTGCTAGACAGCCATGAAATTCCCCTGGACACACAAATTACGTTTCTGGTTTAACGTTCTTCATTGGTCCTCACATTTTGTTATGTGGACATTTCTTTCTACAATAGCTCATCTTCTGTTTTTTTGCTGCTTGTGTTATTTTCTTCGTAATTTTAGGACTTTTAGGACTTTAAATTAAGAAAAGTCTTGCCAGTATATTCTATATATAGCCATAGAAATTATATTGAATCAACTGTATCAACCATATTGAATGGAGGAAGGAGGAGCCGATGTCGCAACGATGCGACCTGCAATCTCAAAGTTCCAAGATCGCAGTCAATACTTTTGCCTCTGGATGGTCCATATGGACCTAAACCGTCCCGCAGAGATGGTGATCAGGAAGAATACATCTTGCTGATCTCAGGGACCCGGCAAAGTCTCTGATTGATCCAAGAGAAGTTCTTCTAGCCAGCAACAAAAGCGTAGCCACAAGCTGATGAAGTTGTGACAGCTCCAGAACAGAAGGAAACAGAAAGAGAAAATGTGTACAGCTGGTGAGGAAACTTTACTGTTTTAAAACAGACTGCCCGAAAAAAAAAACTTAAAGCTAAATTAAATTTGAGAACAGAAGAAATAAGCGGCGAAATTAAGCTACATTGGGTTCCATTGGACAGTATATTATCTTTCTTTTTTAATGCTATTTTATGGATGGAATTTGTGCAATGCTTTTTAAAGTGAACGGATTAGTTTTTCTTCCACTTTTTTATTTTTGTAACTTATGGATTAAAATTCTTTTTTTCATTTCTATAAGAGTTTTTTTCCTTTTTTCTATTTTGTTTCATTTAAGAATTTTACTTTTTTTTTTAAACCTGGAATACAAAAAAGATACAAAAGGAGTACAAAGAGAGCTGTAACATTAGAGGGAAAGGAAGCAACATTGCCACTTGGAGGCTGGAGATTTGAGCCTTGGAAACATCATACTTTCACTTCTCTCTTTGATCATTCTGACTTTGCGCTTTATGACCTTGTTGGGGTGTTTATGCTGGTATTCTTTTGAACCTTATTGCCAGCTGGAGAAAAGGGAAACAATGTCTTATTGTGAGAGATTATAAATGAATTTGTGCTTAATCTAATAAAAAGCCTTGAAAGCCAGAGTGGCAGTGTTTACCAGTTGGAAGAATGACACAATATCAACATCAAAAAGAAACTTTAACATTACAAGAGATAATGTTTGAAATTCAAAAATTATTAGAAGTATCAGAGAGAATTGAGGAGAAACTGGAAAATCTAGAGCATATAACAGTAAAATATGATGGAGAATCTCAATTGGAAAAAGTGGAGGCTAGAGTCCTAAAAATTGAAGAGAAAAGCGAGCACAAAGAAAAGAAATTTGTTGACATTTACAGTGAATGGAGTGTGGTTGGAAATGCAGAGGATGAAATATGGAAAGGGGAGCTTGATGGCCTGGAACTCTACCCCAGATGGCAAGATACAGAAGAAGAAAAAAGAGAAGAATTGATGGATTTAAGGAGAGAAATCTTATCAGAAGCACAATTGATGACCAAAGATATGCTGATTAAAGAAAGATGGTGGCTATCGGGATTATATAAGAGATGCAACAAGCAATGAGCTGTGAAGAGAAGTCCACACAAATATTATTAAGGGAATAATCAGAAGATTAATTCCACAAATGGCAAAAGACATAAGATTGCATTATTACTTGAAAGATACAGGTTGATATATGAAAGCTTATAATAAAAAATTAGTTAAACTTAATTAAATTAAATTGTGTAAAAAAATGAAGTGATAATGAATAAATAAATCACAATGATAATAATATATATATGTATGTATGTATGTATGTATGTAGTGGTTTGATAAGAATTAATTGGATATGAATGGTAAATGGTGACTATGAAAGGAAGATTAGAAATTTTGTTATGACATAAAAGCTAATAATAAAAAAATTGAATTGAATCTAGTTAAACTTTGAGTATTAGGTCAAAAAAATGTTATGATAATGGACATAGTCAAATAAATGTTTGATAATGATAATAAAGTGTGTGTGTGCGTGCGTGTGTGCGTGCGTGTGTGTTTCTGTGTGTATGTATTGTCTTAATAAAAGGAAATTGGATATAAATTGTAAACAGTGATTTGGAAAGGAGGATTAGAAACTTGGTTACTAAATATTATTGATTTTTATTTAGAATAAGTTATAAGGATTTAATGCTATTGGATGATATTGAAAATAGCTAACGAAGTGCCATTATGTGGTTATGCTTTAAACTTGCATAGAATATTCTATGCAAAAGGACGTTAAAACAATTATAGTCAAATGAAAATTGAGGTATGATGATAGTAATATCTATAAATATACTTGATTTAAAATATATGATATGATATGTATTATAGGTGATTACTGTGGAAGCGATGCACAAAAGCTTTTTGTAACCAATTGACACACTTTCTATAGTATGTAAAGAAAGAAGATTCTTTGTGTTGTATTGTGTTTATTCAAAAATAAAAAAATTCAAAAAACCCCATATTGAATGACTATATTCCATCCCTATTATGAGTTATTCCTGTTGTCACTGTTGTTGTCAAAGGGGGGGGAGAGAGAGGGGGGGAGGGAGGGAGGGAGAGAGAGAGGAGAATAAAAAGAAAAAGACTCATATTCTGAGTACCCAGTAGTGCTGTGATGGCAAAACTATGGCACGCATGGCATGCCAAGCCATGTTGCCTGGCACACACAGTCTTGCCCATTGCTGTTCTGGGTTTCTGGTGTGTGTGATGATCAGCTGGCCTTTGAAAGAGCTGGTCTTCTGATTTCCGCATGTGTGCTGGCCAGCTAATAGTCGTGTGCGCATGCGTGCCAGAAACTGGAAAAGAAGCTTCCTGGTATACATGCGTGCACCGGAAAACTGGACATTCCAGTTTCTGGCACATGCATGTGCACTGGGCAGCTCCTCTTATGGGTCATGTCCCTGACAAGCGTGCATGCGTGTGCTCCCTTTTCAGCACTCAGTGCCAAAAAGGTCCGCCATCACTGTAGTAGTGCATTGTTGAAATCAAGAGAGACAGAAATGACCTGGATTACAAATATTCAACATAAAACACTCTAAGAAAGCATTAGATATAATAGAATGGATACATACATGTGTATACAAGACAAATCCCTGTATAATCTTTATACAAAAGTATTTTAGATATTTAATAACTATAAACTTATGTTACAAATTTTTGCCTTGTCTTAAATATGAAAGCTTCTCCTTACTTCTATTAACAGCCAGTTTTCTGGGGCTTAAAACATTCACTGAACAATTAAATCAGGATATATTGAAGTAACAGACTACAGTGAACCTATAACAGATATGGAATCTCCTACTGTCAGGGGGAATTAATGCTGAACTCTGCAAATTTCAAGCAGGTTTGTAGTTGTTCTTCAAAATGTTTCACCTATTCACAAAATAATTTGAGACATCCTGATGAAATCATTTGCCATGTTGAATACCTCCCCCATCAAAAGACAAATAGGCATAAATTGTACATGGAATAGCAAGTCCTTACAACAAAATAATGCAGACCATTTTCCAAAGCCCAGCAGCAGTTCAGATGTTTGACAATTAAAATATTTTCACTAGGTTGTGTTCTTGTTTCATGACTTATTTCATGTGAGATTTAAAGCAAAAATGATGAGTAAGCTGAGGATGCAGCCTTTTAAATATGGGTAATATCCTAGGTACAGAATACAGTTAGTTTATTACAAAGAAATCTCAGGGGCGTGGTTGTGTTTCCTTGCCATTTGCCAAGATGTTTTGCACAACCACTCTGTCTGGAGATCATTTCGGTTTCTAAATAAGCTCCTAAAATAGATATCTATCACTGCTTGACCTCTGTTCACAATTCACAGATCAAGAGCAGACTCGTTATCCGTATCACAACATATTGTTCTAATTAGTGCTTCTTTTAGTATTGCACCGTGTTCTCATTTTCAGTTCTTGTCATTCTCCACAGGTACCTTGTCTTTGTTTCATTATGACTTCCATATGATTTGTATACCTCATAGGCCACTATATGCTCTGCTGTAAAATTACCACAAAAGGTTCACTTTGAAGCTGAAGAAGACACAAACCACTTCTCTTCAGAACCTGTCATCAAACTGTATTGAAAATTTCCTACACTGTCAATTTCCTACACTGTTTCCTTACCTCATTCCTCAAGTCATTTCTTTAGAATTTACTGTAAAAGTGTATTTGAACATTTTAGAACTTGGGAGGTATCAGAAGGCTATTGCTTTCTATTTCATTGTTAAACTGTAGATTGCCTATCTCCTTTTTAAAAAAAACTCTTTGTTTGTTTATTAAATTTTATTGGCTGCCCATCGTACCACAGGATAACTCTGGGCATCTTACAATATCAAAAGGATAAAACTATAGAAAAATTATACGCAATACAAATAAAAAAGCTATAAAAATATAAATACATAGATCCTTTAAAAAGATAGGAAGAGAAAGAGTAGGATGAGTGGGGATGTGGTGGGATTAGTTACATCCCTAATGTGAATGGAATGGGACAACTTGCCACAGCCAATTCTCTGCAGCCAACTCATGAGACAACTCACCACAGAACAATTTAACAATTCAGTTTAATTGTTTTAAATACATTTTTTAAAATATTTCAATTTTTGTAATTTTATTTGGTCCGTCCCTTTGCATCCTTTCTTTGATTATTCCATTCTTCCATTTCTTTGATATTAGGGTAACTCTTGTCCTGCAGCAAGCTGCCCTGTGGTGAGTTGGCCATGGTGAGTTGTCTCATAGCAAATTGGCCATGATGAATTGGCCATGGTGAGTTGGCCATGATGAGTTGCCATGACGAATTGTCATAGACCCCAATGTGAAGCCTTCCCATTGGAGTCCCAAGCCAACTGACAGAGCCAGGTCTTCAAGCTCTTGTGGAAAGTCAGGAGGTTGGAAGGTGACCTCACTCCATGGGACAAGATGTTCCAAAGGGGAGGAGCAACAGCAAAGGAGACTTTTTTCCTGGACCTCACCAGCCAAAATACTCCAGCTGATGGGACCCGCAGCGCCCCTCCCCTACTGGCAAATCTTATTGGGATGAGACAGTCCCTCAATAGCAACAGCACTTAGGCTTCTATACCGCTTCACAGTGCTTTACAGCCCTCTCTAAGCAGTTTACAAAGCCAGCATATTGCCCCCAACAATCTGGGTCCTCATTTTACTAATATCAGAAGGATGTAAAGCTGAGTCAACCTGGAGCCAATGAAGTTTAAATGACAGCCAGCAGTACCCTGCAATGCTACAGTCTAACCACTGCTCCATCACAGCTCAAGTGACCTGGATCCAGTGGTGGGTTCCTACCAGTTCAGACTAGTTTGGCTGAACCGGTAGTAACTTGGTGGCCCGGATCACTGGAACTGGCAGTGGCCCAGACTTGCCACGCCTCTGAACCAGTTCTCCCAGCAGCACCATGGGCACTGCTGTCTTGTTTTCACTTCTGCACATGCGCAAAAACAATTTTGCACTGCGCATATATGCACACATGGCACGCCCCTGAGCAAACCGGCAGTAGTCTCTGCCAGAACCCACCACTGCCTGGACCCATGCCATGAAGGACTTGAAAGGTGATTACCAACACCTTGAATTGCATCCAGAAGCAAACCGACAGCCAGTGAAACTCATGGAGAAGTGGTGCTATATAGATCAGTCTTGGGGGCCAAAACTGTTCATACCACTGCACTCTGCACCAGCTGCAGCTTCCAAATGCACTTCAAGAGCAGTGCCATGTGGAGCTTTTTTCCCTGTGTTTAAAAATAATGTATGAGACATTCCCTTACATATCTTTTTCTGGGGTTTATATGGAGGCATAGGAAACTACGGTGGTTTGAGCCATTGGATTGATGATTTCACAATTATCAATACAACACTCACGCACACTTTAGCTCTCTACTGGTTTCAGTGCAAAAAAAAAGATTGAATACTATTATTGCATTCTTTAGACTGCTAAATATCACTCAAGTATCCATATCTCCAAATTCCCAAATGTGTACAAAATATTAGATTTAAATGATATTCTGGTTGTTATTATTTATCATAAATATCATCATCTACCTGAAACTTGTAGAGACACTTCATTTGGGTATTTCTATTTTTACTTTTTTTCTTAGGTAAAGGTAAAGGTTCCCCTCGCACATATGTGCTAGTCATTCCCGACTCTAAGGGACGGAGCTTATTTCCGTTTCAAAGACGAAGAGCCAGCGCTCTCCGAAGATGTCTCTGTGGTCATGTGGCTGGCATGACTAAACATTGAAGGCGCACGGAACACTGTTACCGTCCCATCCAAGGAGGTCCCTATTTTTCTACTTGCATTTTTACATGCTTTCAAACTGCTAGTTCGAAATATTGGCTGAAGCTGGTAAAAGTAACAGGAGCTCACTCTGTTACGCGGTGCTAAGGATTCGAACCGCCAAATTGCCAACCTTTCAAATCAACAAGCTCAGCATCTTAGTCACTGAGCTACCCCGTCCCTATACAGGATCCTGTAGAAAAATGACTTATCCAAAATTAAACTTAGATAATTTTTGAAAACACACAAAAAAATAATATAATACAGTAACAGTCAGGATTATTTCTCCACTGCTGCTGTTGCTGCCTTTTATTTGTTTTTATACAAAAAGATGGGTATGAATCTCCTGTAGGAAAAAAGAGCAGATTCCACCGTTACTCTGCACGTGCTCTTTGTGGGATGCCATTTGTCACAGCAATCTAATGCATCTTCTCATAGGTCTAAATTCTGCATTCTGATTCAGTACTTATTCTGAGCTCATGGGTTTATTGATGCTGGTGAATGTTCCACACATGGAACAACACAAAATATGCGGCGGAGATTTGTGATGAGGATTAGAGGAAAGAATTTTGATTGACAACTTTTATTACAGCAGGCAGCAGACACAACGTGGCAACATGGTAGTCTGGGAAGGAAGGCCTTTCCCTGATGCTTCTTCTTGAAGACCCCGTTTTAAGACTTTTCTTATGGGAAGCAGAAGGATGATGTATCAACCGGGGAGAGCGCAGCTAGGTCAGACATCGGTGTTGAAGAGGGAGAATGGCATCTTCTTCCTGGTTAGGTCTGCTGCCAACTATGGAACAAAGCTATCTTTGGTCAGCCCTTGTATGGCCCAAACCCTTTACCTCTCCCTTTCCTATTCTCAGGTTTCACCAAGGCAAGGGCAAGCCTGTCAGTAAGGAGTTGTGGAAAATAACATATGCTAGTGGACAGCATGTCCCCTTTTGACTATAATATGGCTTCCCATCATCTGAGTTCAGTATGAAGCCTTACAGATATATTTTTTCCGGTTAAGAAAGATGGGCATAATATTAGCCAGCATTATCATTCTCTTCTCAACGTGAGATACAAAACCATCAGGCTCCTAGCTGAGCTCAAATCCTTAAAATAACTAACTTGCCTTTCTTGAGAATCTACAAGGGTATACAGCTCTTTCTTTGCCATTGTTCTTATTCACTTTCCCATGCCTTTGTGCTTTGTTCTCTTTGTTCTCAGCATTTATAAACTGAAGAAAGGAAATCCAAGAAGCAAAAAAATGACATAACGTTGTGCAGGCAGTAAATCATCACTTACTTGCCAAACAAGTAAGACTGTCAGGTTTCCAAGTAACACCCCTAACCAAAGAAGACTCCGAAGCTTGAAGTTCCTCAAAGTTCCACTTTATTATAGAGATGTCATATTGGCACATCTGGGAAAACCCGAATCTGAAAGTTTCCAGGTTTTCCACACCCAAAGTCCCTGCCCAGCACCCACATATCCATCACATGATCCAATCAGGCACCATCCAAAATTGGAGGTACCTCCCAGTCACACCATCACAGCTGCAGGGCAAAGTGTCCTTGACTCTCTGAGAAAAGAATGTTATTTTGACTATTTTGACTATCCATATTCCATATAATCACCCACCCACCCCCATTTTCCCACAGTAGAAATTGTGGCAGGCCTGTGGCAGGCCCAATGTAAAAGATGGCTTCCAGGAAACCAAACGCTGTTCATGTGACCTGTTCATGTGACCTGTTCATGTGACCTGTTCATGTGACTCTCCCACAGGTGCTTTTTCAAAAAGCAACTGGACTTTCTTGTTTTTCTTGAAGATGTTTCATTTCTCATTCAAGAAGCTTCTTCAGTTCAGTCACAGGTGAAGGAGCTTCTTGGATGAGAAGTGAAAAGTCTTCAAGGAAAACAAGGACAGTCCAGTTGCCTTTTGAAAAAGCACCTTTGGGACAACCATTACCTAGATGATGGAGAATCTCCATAGACACTGTTTATGAGACTGTTTCTAACAATTGGTGCTTCTTATTCAATGTGCAAATGTGACTATTCTGAGAACAAAAGCAGGTATTTATTTCAGTTAAAGGATGCTCTTCATAATTGCTCTCATCAAAATGTCTAGTTTTTAAAATAAAGGATTATAAAATAATTCCAAAACTCAGCATCTTTCTTTTACTTATATAGTATTTTCTAGGCTTCATTAGTATCTAGAAATTGCAAGTTTGTTGTAGTTGCACATCATTGCTCTTTTCTTTTTTTAAAAAAATCAACCTGCATATCTCGAGCTTTGTGTATGTGTCCTATGAGAAAAAAGGAGAGTGAAACTGAAAATCACAATAAATTTGCGAACAATGTATCCCCCAATGAATGTTAAGTATTTTCCCAAGTGAAACTAGGAGGCAGGTGGAGTGTAATCATGGGCAGAACTAACTAATGGAACAATAATGAAACAAGAGACACTCGCTAATCCCTGTTGCATTGTAATGTGCTTGAAGTCTAGGTGGATGCAAAGATCAACCAGTTTCTAAAGTACAAATTCAGTCACATGAAAAGTGGCTTGGGCTAACCTAAAGGACCAAAGAGTTTATTTTAGGATCATGTTTATTCTGTGCTATCATACCATGATAATCCCATTGTATTGTTTCAGGGTCATCAGAGGAAATGCCAATCCATAATCCTTCTGATGAGCATAGATCAAAGATGCAAATAAAATGGACTAATTTTCTATAAGGAGGTCTGCAGATGTGATTATACTTGAGGAAGCAAGGAAAATTCAGTCCAATTCTTCAAGGCACAAACAATGGCATAGCTATGAGAAAAGCCTTTGTCTATATGGAGAAAATTAAAAAAAAAATACTCTTAGAACCATTCATATAGTGACCGCTTGAAGTTACAACAGCATTGAAAAAAGTGACATGACCATTTTTTGCACTTATGACCATTGCATGGCCATGTGATTTATATTGGGATTCTTGACAACTCACTCATATTAATGACGGTTGTGTTGTCTTGGGACCATGTGATCACTTTTAGCAAACCTCTAACAAGCAAAGTCAAAGGGGAAACCAGATTCACTTCGGAATCATGTTACTAATTTAACAACTGTCATGATTCAATTAACAAATGTGACAAGAAACGTTGTGAAGTGGGGCAAGACTCACTTAACATATTTCTCACTTAGCAACATAAATTTTGGACTCAATTGTGGTCATAAATTGAGGACTACCTGTATGTAGTCCTCACGTAAATTATTTCAACATTCCACCAAGTTTCAGCATGATTAATGGTATGAGCTTGAATATAACTCCCACATTTTACCAAATATTGTCTTTCAATCCGCCAGAAGAACGTTTATTTTGGGGTGCTTTTGTTTCAAAGTAGGAAAAATGTTATAAATCTTGGGATGAGTGTGAAATTCTTGCACTTCCCTTAATTGCACGTTAGTTGTCAGAGAAACCTAAAAACATATGGACATGTTACAATCATCTCCAAAGCATTCTACAGCTTCCATGACTGCTTCTATTAGAACTAACTCTCGAGAAAATCCATCAAAAGGAAAGTGGAAATAAATACTCCCATCTTTACTATTTTACAATACTATGAATAGCTTAGAAACGCCAACAAAATAGCTTTGGAAGAAGAGGAAAAGGGGTGGGGGATCCTAAAGTAGAAATGATTTAGGAGATGGAATGAAGAAAATCCAGAAAATTGAAGGATAGATTTTGGCACAAGATTGTATGTTGCCACCTATGGACTTGTGTAATGTTCCTTGGCTGTGATTCCTTAACTCAAATGTAGGCAATTTGTGATTATTAAAGGTAAATGTTCCCCTTGCACATATGTGCTAGTCGTTCCTGACTCTAGTGGGTGATGTTCATCTCTGTTTCAAGTGGAAGAGCCAGCTCTGTCCAAAGACTTCTCCATGGTCATGTGGCTGGCATGACTAAACGCCAAGGGCACACGGAGTGCTGTTACCTCCCCACCAAAGTGGTCCCTATTTTTCTACTTGCATTTTTTACATGCTTTCGAACTGCTAGGCTGGCAGAAGCTGGGACAAGTAACGGGAGCTCACTCCATTAAGGATTTGAACTGCTAAACTGCCAACCTTCTGATCAACAAGCTCAGCCTTAGCCACTGAGCCATTGCTTCCCTATGTTTATTGTTGTGTTTATTGTCCCATTGCAAATCCTCTTTTCCTCAAGTTTAGTGGGCATACATTATAAGCACGTTTCATTGAAGCTAATTATTGAAATCCATTTCAGTCTGGTTTCAGACCTAGATGTAATAGCTTTATAATAGACATAATAAAAGTTGGTTGCCTTCATTGGCAAATTTTATTGCGAGACACTGTTAGAGTGATTCCATTCCAATGGCCAAACCATCTCAAAAGTATGGCAATGGAGGATTTATGTTCAGTTCTACAACATTGAGTTATGGACACTTAAGGGACTTTTCCCCTGTTGCTCAACAAGAAGTGTCTGTGGACAATCATCCAAAGATTTGAAGCTCTGTGTTATACTTGGGATACTCAACATCTCCTTTCCATCTGAATTAGAAGAGTTTGTGCCATGTACTTGACCATTTGCCTTAGGACTATACCAGACTGGAAGAGTTAAGAAATTAACTGGATCCTGATAGATGTCCCAAATATAAGTATAAATATCTTAGTGAGTGTACGTGTGATTATGGGTTTGTGAGTCTATTTATTTTGCCATTTTAATGTATCTAAATTAAAGATGGTCCCTCCAAGCATTTGTAGTATTAAAGTGAGTGATTACAGCTTATTACTATATTTCCTGGCTTATCTGCCCAGGAAAATGATTTTAAAAACCTTAGCTAATGTGGCAAGAAACACTGGAGGCTCAAGGAAGGAAGTGGCAGGAAGAAACTTTACCAATTCCTTCTGATAAATGGCTGTTTTGAAACTGGCCACCGCCCTCCATGGTACCTTCTCTCTGAAAGTGTGGATAACATGTTTTCAAAATTCCTGATGGGCCTATTGGAGTCTCCTGAAGTTAAGAAGCGTAGGACATTACCTGAAAGTTTTCATGTTCAAAAATTTAGAACAAAGTCATTAAGACCCACAGATGTGAAATAGGTCTATTCAAACATAAATTCTATTAAGTTCAGTAAGACTTCGTAGTATCAGCGGATAAAGAGAGGATATGAGATTGTGAACTCCATGGCATTAATAAGTCACCCTCTCTCAGCTTCTTCCTGTGCAAAGTCATAAGAATCACGATGTGCCTTACAAAGTAATGTTAAAGTTATTGTGATCAAGTATTCAAAGCATCACATTAGAATTTCTTATACAACTGACCCTGCTCAAATTTTATGGACTACTATGAACAGCTGTTTATTCAGGACAAAACCTGCTACCATTCTTCTTTGATGACATTAATGGGGGGAGGGGGCTTTTGATCTTATGACCTGTTGTACAACCACATCGGCTTACTGGATTTGACAATAGGGTGCCAGTATTAATGCAAGGTTACAGCTGCTGGCTTTACACTGGCATTGGGATTAGCTCCTGGACTAATTCTTAGGTGGCATTCTCTGTGCACTAGGTAATCTAGTCCCTACAGTGGATCAAGAGAACGGATGGAATCCATGGCAATCTTTGAGCCCATTAGAATCGCAAAAGGTGATACGAAGGTTCTAGGCCAGGCAATGATCATTTCATACATTACTCATCATCAGTGGTGGGATTCAAAAACTTTTACTACCAGTTCTGTGGGCATGTCTTGGTGGGCATGGCAGGGGAAGGATACTGTAAAATCTCCATTCCTTCCCCACTCCAGGGGAAGGTTACTGCAAAATTTCCTCCAGATCAGCTGGGGCTCAGGAGGCAGGGCCAGTCAGATATTTACCAGTTCTCTGAACCACTCAAATTTTCTCCTACCGGTTCTCCAGAACTGTTAAGAACCTGCTGAATACCACCTCTGTTCACCATCCTTCAACAAAGATTGTACAGCAAGAACAAGTACTTATAACCACAACTGAGTACAAAATTTCTGAAACATTTATATTTCTTTTGCCCTATTTTACAACCTTTTCTGCCACCATTGTTAAGTGAATCCCTGCAGTTGTTAAGTTAGTCACATGATTGTTAAGTGAATCTGGCTTCCCCATTGACTTTCCTTGTCAGAAGGTTGTAATAGGGTGATGGTGTGATCCCGGGACATTGCAACTGTCATAAATATATATGAGTTATTTGCCAAGCATCTGAACTTTGATCATGTGACTGTGGGGATGCTGCAATGGCCGTGGGCATGATAAGTGACTGTTTCAATGCTGTGGAAACTTTGAACGGTCACTAAACAAACTGTTATAACTCGAGAACTACCTGTATGTTTCTCTACCAGTACAAAGTACTGTGAAATACATGGGCAAAGAAACTCTTGCAGAATTGATAAAAGATATTTTATCAGAGCCATTATGTGTTTAATGTTCTTAGAAAATAAACATTACCTGCTTTCAGTATTGCAACTATGACTAGGAATAGTATTAGAAGTTACACAGTTTATTTCAGACCCATTTCTAAGGTGCCTACTCTTTGGTTGAACTAGTATCAGGGCTATAGGTTAGCCTGGGTAGTAGCAATGGAATGTGGAAGTGACCTTGGGACAGGGATGAATCCAACAGATTCTGACAGGTTAGGAGAACCGGTAGCGGAAATTTTGAGTAGTTCAGAGAACCGGCAAATATCACCTCTGACTGGCCCCAGAGTGGGGTAGGAATGGAGATTTTGCAGTATCCTTCTCCTGCCAGGGTCACCAAGCCACGCCCACCAAGCCATGCCCACAGAACTGGTAGTAAAAAAAATTGAATTTCACCACTGCCTTGGGAGTCATAGACTGGAGAAGAGAGAGCCACAGACTGGACAACTAGTATGTAAAAGATATCTCAGCCTACAGAAACAGGAATGGTGTGGAAAACATTTCAGAAGGGACCTTCCCAAGTTTTCTGGAAATAAAAGGAAAGGGGCAGGAGCATTTTTGCAAAATTCTATCAGTATAATCTAACAATATAAATAGAGTTAGTACTTCTGTTTGTGCTTTTTTGTCTGGACTACCCTCAGTGGTTAACAAAATATCCTGGAAAAAAGAAGTAGCAAAACACTTTTGGACATGTCCATAAAATCACCCCGAGTCAGGTTGGAGACTTAATCTTCTATGGCAACCTTCATGCCGCAGAAAATGCGTTTCTTAACTATTTCTTCCATGTCGAAAGATGTTATTTCAAATACTTTCATTATCATTTCCATAAAGCTATGACAAATGTGAGTAGATAAATAGGTACCATTTTTGTGGGAAGGTAACAGTGTTCCGTGGGCCTCGGCGTATAGTCCTGCTGGTCACATGACTACAGAAATGTCTTCGGACCACACTGGCTCTCTTGGCTAAGAAACGGAGGTGAAGACCACATAACCAGAGAAGGGAAACCTTCACCTTTATGACAAATATGATGCAATGAGACATCTATTATATTTATATCTACCGTACTTAATGTGAACATTGGGGCAAGTTCAAAACATTATTACCAGGAAGGTATGTAAACAAAGGTTGGCAGTAGGTAACTGTTATTGGGCCTGATACATTTACAGGACAGATATTATTTATAATGACCAAATCACATTCTTTCCAAAGGACAGCAGATCAGTAGCAAAAGAATCTTTCAAAGCATTACCCCAACTCTAAAGTTGTAGCCAAGTTCACAGATGCTGGCAGGTACCTAAGAACAGCCTAGAGCAAAACAACCAATTGTTAAATAAAGCAGTCATGCTTGGGTGTAACTATGTGTTCAGCTGTTGAATGGAATACATAGTTTTATATTTTGCTGGGCATTGTCCAGATTTCTATTTAAAACAGGAGAACTCTAAATAGGAACATCGAAAAATACCATCAACAAATACTACAGTTTCTCTTCTGGGCCATTCTTCCTTGCAGTCAGATCCAACTATCATTTAATTGGATCCTGATGTTAAAACCTGAATTCCACTTTGGAAGCTTGAAACTGAAACATACTGAATAATTTGTTCTGCTGAACTATTCATCCCAATGTCACAGGAAAAAAATTAATCTCAGATGAAAAATGACCTACCTTCTGTGAAAGGAGAATGTTTCTAATGCAAAAAAAGCCAATATTTTTTGTTTGCAAAGAGAGAAGCTTAGTTCATACACAAATCATTAATAACTTTATGTTCGTGCCTTGCTAATAAAGGTGTGAACCAATTCTGTACAAATCTACTATTTATGTCACAAACAGGTTGTAGGACAAATTCCTTATTCAGATATGCAAAATAGCAGTTCATTATAAAGTATCAAAGTCTATTAGCATCCTCAGAGTATGCAAATCCAGATATCATTTCAGTTTATTGATCAGGTCATTTTTTTCATGATTAAATTTGACACACACATACACACAAACACACAAATGATATACTGTATGTCTTCACACATAAGTTCTTACACATTTGGCAATTTGCTTTGAATTACCACATCACTGTAAATTAATTGGATTAATTGGAATCATGAAATAGAATAGAAATGAGAAACAGAGAATCATACATGTGTATCTATAAGGTGTAATAATATGTTTGGAAAGCTGAGTGAATCCTTATTTAAGGCTACAATTCAGCAAGCATTGTAGATAAGCCCTATTAAGTTTTAACTCAGGGATAAAACAATACCTGTCCAATGTTTTTTTTAATTTGAAATTGTATTCTAACATGTGAATTAATTCTTATTTAAAAAATTTAAAACTCTTTAGTTTGCACATAATATTTAACAGCTGTAGTGTAATAGCTGTACTTATTATAACAGGGGTGTCAAACTCGATTTCATTGAGGGCTACATCAGGGTTGTGTTTGACCTTCGGGGGGGCTCAGGGGGCGTGGCCAAGTCGATGTCACTTGTGTCAGAGGCACCTATGGTGGCCCAAGTGTTCTGCCAGCAAAATCAGTTGCTCAGTTTTTGGCTGCGACTGCCTCCTGCAACTCTCTGCTAGTGAAAATGGAACTCAGGAGGGTCACTGCCTGAGGCACCACTGGCTGGTCTTTTGTTGTTTTCAGGGTGGCCCCTCAGACCAGATCTAAGCATCCCATGGGCTAGAAACGGCCTGTGGGCCTTGAGTTTGGCATTATAAACATGGAATTTTTTCCACCCTGTTTACTTGCTTTGTTTTCAATGTTTCAAAAAAAATTCTTGACTAAATTTGATGCAGTAAATGAAATGACTGCAGTTTTATAATTTACCATCCCAGTACGAGAACAATCCCCATATTTTTTTCCTTCTATTGACATAAATGTCTATGGAGATTTTCAGTCATCATTCCACACCCCATTGTACTATTCAGGTGACCCTGAGGACACAGATAAATCTCCAACAACTCTCAGAAAGATTGCTAACAACCAGATGACTGCAAGGAATATAATCCTTCCATCCTCCACCATTCAGAACTGAAGAAGCTTCTTGGATGAGAAATGAAATGTCTTTAAAGGAAAAACAAAAGTTGCCTTTTGAAAAAAGCACCTTTGGGACATATTGATATAAATATATAAGAACCTCAGAAAGAATTAAAGAAGAGAACAATGAAAACCAGTTGAAGAGAAAACCAGTGGTGGGATTCAAATAATTTAACCACCGGTTCTCTGCCCTAATGATTTCTTCCAACAACCAGTTCACCAAACTGCTCAGAAAGTTAACAACTGGTTCTCCTGAAATGGTGCGAACTGGCTGAATCCCACCACTGAGAAAACCCCTTTGTTAAAGAGAAATGTTCATATTTGTCGCCTGTTTCCAAGCTGAATTGAAATTCCTGCCACTTCCATTTTAAGCCTAAATGGTTTGGATCATGGAAAGCTAAGAGGTTGCTTCTTCTTATATAAATCTGATTTTGTTTTTTTATGTGTTAGAGATGCATGTGGATTCCAAAGCCACATGCAGCTTCCAAAACTTCAGTGCAGCCCCTAAGGTCTCTTCAAAAGTCAGCTCCAAATATAACTTTATAAGGAAATTATTAAACACAAAGTTAAGTCGTGGATGATGTAACTTACATTAAATCCAATTTTGTTTACGTCTGGCATCCAGCCCACCTACAATATTTTTTGTTCTGGTCATACCTATTTTTTGAAGGGGGTCCCCAGCACACTTGCAAATGCCAAGTGCTGCACCTGGACAGAAAAACATCTGAAAGAGCCCACTAGCACATTTTCTGAAGCAATAAATTTTGTTAAGAGGCATAGGCTTTGGTGAACTGCAGCCACTTCATCAGAGACAAAGAGTAGCTAGGCTGATAGAGAATTACTCTCTCCCCTCTGATGAAGGGAACTGCAGCTCTCCAAAGCTTCAGCCTCGCATAAAATATCTTAGTCAGAAAAAATGCTACTGGGCGTCTTCAGATTTGTTTTGCTACAATACACTAACTAGCCCTCTTCCCACAATCTACAGAGAAAGAAACTTATGACTTCCTCTTTACATTATTCGGATACAGAAAAGATCTATTGTTAGCTGAAACACATGAGGCAGTGTTCTCCTTGTCGACACCCAAAATAGAGCTCTCACACTCAGCTGGAAATAAACCTGGGTCCCACTTTAATGGCGCTTAAAGAATATCTAAAGTCTCTATTATTTCAACAAGCTGGGGTCTAATTAGCTAATGACATATCATCTCCCTAGACCTATTGGACTACTATTGCTGCGGCTGCTGCTGTTTTATCATATTGTATTGTATTTCACTGTGTAAATATTGGCTTTTTTATGGGTTGGATTTTATTTGGGGAGAAAAAGGCACTAAGACTGTATTACTATTATTCTCCTCTTCCTTCCTAGTACCTATCTCTTCCCACTTATGGCTATAACCATGTTGTTTGTATCTTTAAAATTTATATTGTTTTATTGTTTCCTAGTATTATTTGATCGTTATTTGTTTCCTATGACTATTACTAAATGTTGCACCTTATGATTCTTGATGAATATATGTTTATTTTTTATTTATGTACACTGAGAGTATATGCACCAAAGACAAAATCCTTGTGTGTCCAATCACACTTGGCCAATAAAGAATTCTATTCTATTCGATAAAGAATTCTATTCTATAAGGAATTCTATTTTATTCTATTCTATAAAGAATTCTATTTTATTCTATTCTATAAAGAATTCTATTTCATTTTATTTGATAAAGAATTCTATTCTATTTTATTCTATAAAGAATTCTATTCTATTCTATAAAGAATTCTATTCTATTCGACAAAGAATTCTATTCTATTCTATAAAAGTCTATTCTATTCGATAAAGAATTATATTCTATAAAAAATTCTATTTTATTCTATTTGATAAAGAATTCTATTTTATTCTATTCTATAAAGAATTCTATTCTATTCTATAAAGAATTCTGTTCTATTCTATAAAGAATTCTATTCTATAAAGAATTCTATTCTATTCTATAAAAATCTATTTAATTCTATTCTATAAAGAATTCTATTCTATTTTATTCTATTCTATAAAAAAATCTATTCTATTCATTCTATTCTATTCAGAATTCTATTCTATAAAGAATTCTATTCTGTTCTATTCTAAAAGAATCTATTCTATTCATTATATTCTATTCTACTCCTGTGAGAGGACAGATAGCAATATTATGTTCAGAAAAAATAGGGGGGGACAGGCAACACGTTCTCATTCTCCACCACAGGTAATTTAAACAGGACTTTATTCGAGCTCCAGCATTCTACAGGCAAGGAATTGATATTCTAACCCACACCTTCTCCAAAAGGGTTTTTCAAACAGTATGTGACGAATTAGCACAATCCTTTCCTTTCATTCCAACAAGGATATGCAGACATGCTTTAGCCTCCGAAAAAAGAAAAATTGTCAAATACTTAAAATTGATTCAACTTCATAATACCTCCAATAAATACAACAAATCAATGATTTAAAACTCTAAGCTTAAGGGAAGATCTTTTCCAAATCTGAATGCTATTTGAGTCTTACGTTACCACAAAGCTCAGCGATGGACTAAAATTGAGATTTACATTGAACAGAAGTCGTATTTCCTCACATTGCTGCACAGAGTGACATCAGTTTAGCCTTGATGATAGAAGTATTAAAGAGAAACAAAGGGGAACGAGACGTTTGAAATATCAATCCATTGCAAGAATGCAAAGGATGAAGTTTGAGTTACCAGCAGTCTCCAGCTGCAAACCAGCTGACCCATTTGGTGCAAACTACTAGCACTGTTGCTTAGCAAGCTGTGTTCCTTACAAGAGGGATGGGGGGGGAGTTCCTCTTCTGGAACAGCTGGAAATTAACAGCAATAGTGCTTCTGAGATCATCTCCACTGGGTTTCACGGAGAAAAATATATTTGCCATGAGCTCAACCCCTGCCCCCAGCACACACACACATTACTGCTATATATTTATTCTTTTATTGGCAACCTTCAGAGTCCTTTGGCCCTTAGATATTATAATTCTTCCTAGCCAAACCAAGGTGTGCTACAATAAGTCCAATTATGGAAATGGAAATTGTCTCTGCCAGCACACTACAGCATCCAAATGTAAGCGAAAGAGTGTAGGAAATTTTCATGGGGTGAATTGAGAAATGGACTTCTCTGATTCGATGTGCGTATTATAAGCAACTCAACAATTCAACTTATAATAAGATTCGGTGGCTATTTTAAAACTGAGGAATGGGTTGGCCATGTTCTCTGTTGCATGCTTTAGGGATAGCAGTAGAACAAAGAGGACTTGGTCTCTAAGCTGATTGTCAGTCAAAAAAGGCAACACAGCTTCAACCGTGACAGAAATTGGCTAGATTTTCTGTTTCATCACACAAATACAGCAGGGTTTTTTTTCCTCTAAGCCTAAATCATTTCCAAAAACAACACCCATTTTCAGATACTGCGTGACATTTACCATGCTCCATTTCCAATGAAGATCTTTCATGTCCTAAACCGAGATTATATGTCTTATAATCAAATGATGATACTTTTGCATTTTTCCTGCTAGTGAATTTCAAACTTTATTCCTCAACAGTTAGCTGCACAGTTCTCATTGAAGGTAACGTAAAGGTTCCCCTCGCACATTTGTGTTAGTCATTCCCGACTCTAGGGGGTGGTGCTCATCTCCATTTCAAAGCTGAAGAATCAGCACTGTCCAAAGACGTCTCCATGGTCATGTGGCCAGTATGACTAAATGCCAAAGGCACACAGAATACTGTTATCTTCCCACCAAAGGTGGTTCTTATTTTTCTACTTGCATTTTTACATGCCTTTGAACTGCTAGGTTGGCAGAAGCAGGGACAAGTAATGCAATGCTAGGGATTCGAACTGACAAACTGCTGACCTTTCTGATCGACAAGCTCAGCATCTTAGCCACTGAGCCTTAGGTCAATTAAAACTTTGATAATAAAATAGTTTTCAATCCTACTTGAAGATTCCAAGTAGAAATAGACCCTGGTAGGGCAGCTTCCTATTTCTCCTAGTTTCTTTGTTCTGAATGAATGTAACAGACATAATTTATATTGAAACTCCTTAGACAATAAAAGACTTTGCAATAAAGCAAACTTTGAGGAAATTGGATATTGCTGCTGTTAAACTAGGAGATAGAGAAAAGAGAATTTTCCTTAAAAAAACCAGCTAAATGTTGATTTCACTAAGTAAATTCAGCTTTGTTATTTAGAATAGAACCGTGCAAAGCTTTGATGTGTGTTTTGATTTAACAAAGCTTTATGTAATACATTCCTTTAAAACTGCTTCAGAAACAATGCAGCTGCTTCCAAAAGTGAAAAGAAGCCTTTTCCAGCAATTGCAGTAGCTAGAAAAAGAGTTCCATGCATTTGCTACATAGGAAAGAGCAATTCTACTAACTGTTGTAATCAGCTTCTGGAAGAACATTCTCACGTGCACAGTGAATGCAGAGAAGCCTCTTCCAATTACTGAAACTGCCAGATGAAGATTTAAGACCATTTGAAGCACCTGATTTACAAGAATCATGTCATCTTTTTGCTTTCACCAAGTGATCTGAAGTTGGTGAAGGATATTAAGAACAACTAAAAGGTCTAATAAGATCAAAATAGGAAAGAACTGTCAGAGTGCTGGGTACTCAATGAATGTGGCAAAAAGCTGACAGATAACAAAGGAAAAGCAAACCTATTCAACTTCTGTTTAGCTCAGCCTTTTCTTACAAAGAGTTTGTGTTCCATCAGGCAATTGTGAAGAGCAGGATGAAGTGTCAGGATTGAAAACCAAATGTGGTGGAAACATGATTAAGGAAACCTTTTTTACTTTGAATTAGTTTTAATTTCCATGGCCAGATAGAGTATATCTCAGTGTACTAAAAGAATACGTTGATGGTTTATGTATTGTGTTTGAGAACTCCTGGAAGTTGGTTTTTGAATGGCAAGACTCTAAGACAGACAAATCCCAGCTAAATGTTAGGACAGAGTTCCTAACCATAAGAATAGTTCATCAGTACAACAGGTTATTTAGAGAAATACTGAACTTCCTTTTACTGGGTGTGCAAAGGGTTAAAAAGTCATGGTTATAACTCCAGCATTTTTTTCCTTTGCTTCATCAGAGCAAAAAATAAACTAAAGTAATGAATAATATTTGGGCTTCCTTTACACAAGGGATAACAACAGTTTTTTAAAGATATTTCTTAAATTTGGGTCCCTTCTAGCTATTTTTTTTTAAAAAAGGTAAACACTTTGTTAACTTATCATTACAGAAAGATCTACCGTATTTTTTGGACTATAAGATGCACCAGTGTATAATACGCAGCAAGATTTCAAAGAGGTAAGCAAGAAAAAAGGTTTTTATCCTTCCTGGCCCCCAGGAGCACTCTGCAGGTTTCAGCAGGGCTGGGGGAAGAAGAAAATGCCCCGATTTTTGTAGAA
Organism: Thamnophis elegans; assembly: GCF_009769535.1. Classification (NCBI taxonomy): domain Eukaryota; kingdom Metazoa; phylum Chordata; class Lepidosauria; order Squamata; family Natricidae; genus Thamnophis; species Thamnophis elegans. Next base: position 25,540,411 of record NC_045549.1, on the reverse strand, counting down.
AATGGACTGTTTTTTTGCAAAACAGGGCCGTTTTTGCCTTCTCCCAGCCCTGCTGAAGTCTGCAGAGTGCTTTTGGGGACTGAGGGGAAGGCAAAATGAGATGCGGGGGCAGGGCTTCAGGAGGCCAAAAATGGCTGTATTCGGTGTATAAGACGCACCAACATTCCATGCTCTTTGGGAGTGAGGTGCATCTTATACTCTGAAAAATATGGTACTTTAATACTTTAATAAACCATATGTATATACCAGTGGTGAGTTTCAAATCCCGTTCCAACCGGTACGGTTGGAATGGGGCTGGTGGCGTCCTCATGGATGCACACAGCACGCTCATGCATCTGAGCACCTGCGCGACGCTCTGTGATGTTCTGCGATGCTCCAGCTGCCCCATGGAGCGTCACACAAGCGGAAGCGCAGAAGCCTTTAAACACCAGTAAGGAGTGTGACCCGACAAATGCATGCACGACAAAAGCGCGCCGACAAAACCCCATCGCTAAAACCACGACGTCATCAACACGCCAACAACAGTGCGACAACAACAGCGTGATTTAAGTTAAGGTAAGGGTTAGGTTTAGGGTTAGGGTTAGGGTTAGGGTTAAGTTTAGGTTTAGAATGCGCTTCTGTTGGTGCGCTGTTGTCGGCGCACTTCAGTGCTTATTCGTCAGCGCGGTTTAGAACTCGCGGTTTTGTCACCGTGGTTTAGTCAGGCACGCTTTTGTCGGTCGCCCTTTTGTCGGTGAACCGGTAAGGAGCTTGGGCGGGTGGGTGGGCTCTCCGGAGCATCGTACTGGAACGGTATCCAGTGCTCCGGGCTGACTCCAGTACGCCTGTACTGGGGCATACCACCTGCAACCCACCACTGTTATATACCGTATGTATGTATGTATGTATGTATGTATGTATGTATGTATGTCTTGAAACATTTCAGCCAATCTGAGGGTAGGAAAAAACCCTCTTTTCTGTAATGACAATGATAAGTAGGAATATTACACAAACTAACAAAGAGGCAAACAGCAGAGGCCAGATACAACAATATGGATAAAATAATGTGAATGTGATTCTCATTAATGCAAAGTCTTCATTTAGGGGTGGGGGGAGTTCTAGAATTAAAACCCTATTCTATTCACCAGATCACTTTTTCAAATTACCTGGGAATAACAATCCTTATATTCAGTATACCTTCCAAGTATAATAAGTGATGGGGTACACTACATGATACAACCCATATAGTTTTGGATTATAATCCCAATAATTTCAACCACTATGTGCAATGTCGGGGTCAATTTGTCCAAAACTTGGAGAGAACCAGTTTTCCTACTCAACTGAAGCAAAAAGGTAAAATTCTCGTTGTTGTGTTGAATGCCTCACACCTGCCCTCCTGTCCTTGTGGCTACAAAATAGCCAAATTATGGTGACCCTAGAGAGAGAGATGTGGGGGATGTGGTGGCTCAGTGGCTAACATGCTGAACTTGTTGATCAGAAAGGTCGGCAATTCGGCAGTTCGAATCCCTAATGGAGTAAGCTCCCGTTACTTGTCCCAGCTTCTGCCAACTTAGCAGTTCGAAAGCATGTAAAAATGCAAGTAGAAAAATAGGAACCACCTTTGGTGGGAAGGTAACAGCATTCCCTGCGCCTTTGGCATTTAATCATGGCCACCACATGACCACAGAGATGTCTTCAGAAAGTGCTGCCTCTTGGGCTTTGAAACAGAGATGAGCACCACCCCCTAGAGTCAGAAACAAGTAGCACATATGTGCGAGGGAAACCTTTACCTTTACCTTATAGAGAGGGAAGGATAATTGTTTTATTGTGTTTTCCCTTAACAAAGAAAAATATGTTAAAGCAATAGCAATAGCAGTTAGACTTATATACTGCTTCATAAGGCTTTCAGCCCTCTCTAAGCGGTTTACAGAGTCAGCTTATTGCCCCCAACAACAATCCGGGTCCTCATTTTACCCACCTCGGAAGGATGGAAGGCTAAGTCAACCCTGAGCCGGTGAGATTTGAACAGCCGAACTGCAGAACTGCAGTCAGCTGAAGTAGCCTGCAGTGCTGCATTTAACCACTGCGCCACCTCGGCTCTATGTTGTGATGACAACTCCGCTTTCTCCAACCTGCAGTGGCCCTGTGGTTCACAGCTACCTTAATTCTCACCTGGTTTTGAATTGGATTTGGATGCTAAGTTTTACTAATTTTACTTAGTAAAATTTTCATATCAGAATTTTGGGGAAGTGGGGGTTAGAGGCTCCTCTTCAATCTTGGTGATCTTTCAGTATGATGCATTATTTTACCACAATCCATTTCCTATTAAGCTCCATAGTGAAGTCCAAGTGAGCATTCTTATCAGATAAGAACCATGTCACTGAGAGCTACTTTATCTCTATTATCACATTCAGTCTTCCATAAATTCAAAGACAGCATGTAATAAATTTAATCAGAAAAAAAAAATGTTTTCTAAAAGCATTTAAGCGTATTGTTTTGACAGATGGTGCCAGAACTGATTCATATAAAAAGTAAAAGATTTGAAAGCCACATTCAGCCAGTAAAGAAAATTTACTATTTTCCTGCCAAGAGAAATGTAGTGCGATTTGCAAAGGAGTATTCCACTGGAGAAGCAAATGTGCCCTTCTGCTTCCAGATGAAACAGATTTTCAGAAGGGGAAAAAGTTGTGTAATAAAGAGCCAACTTTTTGACATGGTATATTACAGGGAGTAAAAGAACTTGGCAGATCTCCCAGACAAAAAGCAATCTACTGCATGCCACTGAATTTGCCCTTAAAGCAGTGCTTTTCTCAACTGTCAATGTTTTATCATTTTCAAGGTACAGTTAAACAGAGAGCTGCAGTTGTTGTCTATGACGTCCTTGCAGTGTCAGTTTTTTCCAACGGCCGATACTTTTAATCTAATCCTGCTCACCTTGGTCAGCAAAATTGCTTCATTAAAATTGTGAATTGAGAATTTACAATATCAATGGTGGGATTCAAAAAATTTTTACTACCGGTTCTGTGGGCGTGGCCTGGTGGGCGTGGCTTGGTGGGCGTGGCTTGGTGGGCGTGGCAGGGGAAGGGTGCTGTAAAATCTCCATTCCCTCCCCACTCCAGGGGAAGGGTACTACAAAATCCCCATTTCCTCCCGATCAGCTGGGACTCAAATTGCAACATCAAATTACAGCAGGGATCAGATAATATGCTAGTCTGCCCACTAGACAACCTTATTTAAGTTTGGCCCATTGTGTAGGTAGGCATGAATACCTTGATTCATGGTTTGATGTGCCATGTAAATCCAAACATCGATTTAATTGGCGTAGTTGGTCAAAGCATGGTTAGATGAACCATTGTAAAAGCATCGTGCAAACATAATCCATCGGTACTATCTTTTTCAAAAAATTAGAATGTGTCTCCTTGCTATAATATATGCTTTAATAATGTTTCTTACGATCACCTTCCTCTCCTGGCTAGTTGCCAGAAAGTTTTGCATTATTTAAATTGCAAACAATTTTATCACACCAATCTCTGACCATAGTTGAATTTGAATTGAAGGAACGTGATTAGTGGGGGGGGCAATGAAAAATGCAACTGAATTATCAGCAGAGGGTTATTATATCTATCTCTCTGATAGACATATTTCTCTGAAATTAAGTCACAATATAATAAAAAGAAATAACTGCATTGTAAACATACTTAGGAATATGGCCTTAATATCATTTATTTATTTATTTATACAATAAACTAAATAATTTTGTTTGTAAAAGGAAAGCCCAACTATGATTTCTGTAGATTAAGCTACTTACATTTTAACATTCAATTTGAACAGGGGCACCAGATTTGGACTGCAAAGCATCAAATGATCACTAGAAGGCAGCAAAGATATTTGGTTGTGTTTGTTTGTTTGTTTGTTTGTTTCTTTCTTTCTTTCTTTCTTTCTTTCTTTCTTTCTTTCTTTCTTTCTTTCTTTCTTTCTTTCTTTGACTTTTCTTTGCTGCCCTATGGTGATAGTCTAGATTTTTTGCAGCCCAGAGCTAATAGTTTTAGCTACTTCTCTAATTTCAGGTTAATAAAACAGTTTCCATATTCACATGATGTACAATACCCATGATTCGATACATATTTATATGTTCATTTTATAATGTTGGCATATTTCTGCAATCTAGTAAGATTTTGAGCAGGGTTCACTTAGGAAAACCATCAATATAAACTTGCCAAATCATGTACGTGTAATGCGTTCACCCACAGCTGTGCTAAAAGCCGAAGATCATTGAAATAAAATAATCTTCACGGACAGGAAAAGAGAGGTAACCAGATATACTTGCAAGGAAGAGTATGTCTGACAAGGCCCAGCCCCCAGTCTACACCCCCTGAACTCCATATGGATAAGGTGACCAGACATCCCGCTTTTGGTGGGACAGTCCCGATAATTAATAATTTGTCCCGCGTCCCGCAGCATTTCAAAAAAGTCTCACTTTTCACCCGCTCTCCTCTTTTCAAAGCACACATAAAGTAATTAGCAAAGGGCGCGGGACATTTTTCCCTGTTGCACAGCGGAACAATCCTTCCCCTTGCCGGAAAGCCAGATGGATGCTTTTAAAGGGCGGACACCGTGTTTCTGGAGTGAGGATGGTGGCGGCTCTGGCGGCAAATTTAATAGGAAGATTCTTGCCATGGATGACCAAGGTTGTCCCCGGTGCAAGACCACCAAATACAGGAACCCTTCCCTCAAGCTGATGGTCAACATTTGCGGGCACACTCTGTAAGTGTAACTGGCTTGCAGAGGAGTGGTGGGAGAAAGGCAGGAGGCTCCGCTGTTAGGGCTTGGAGTCTCTGCAGAAACTGAGGGTGGGAAAGCCTGTTTCAAAAGCTAACATAGCTCTGGAACAGAGGTCTTTAACCTTGGCAACTTTAAGACTTGTGGACTTCAACTCCCAGAATTCTCCAGCCTGGCTTTTTTTGTTTTTGGATTTTTTTTTATTTGAAATCTATTCTAGCGCAACCTCAATATGGAGTTTGGGAGAAAAGAAGAGAGTGATTGTCCCATTTACCTTGTAAATGGGACACAAAAAGGTTTACTAGAGTTTACTATCATTCACTTTGTGAGACAAATATGGAGTTTTATATGATGTTTTTCCCAGTCCAGATATATATTCATTGTTAATTCTGACTCAACAAAACAAGACTTTTTGAAGAGGAAGGAAACAGAGATAATTTTTATTTCTGTGCAGCACTTAATCCTGATTAATCCAAATCATTCCATCTTAATCTTCCAGCCCTTTTCCTACATCTTTTCTTTTCCATCCTACATTTGTTCACAATCTTGATCCATCTTCTATAAATTAGTATGATTTTATTATTGCTGTTGTTTTTAGTCAGTAAAACCAGACTGTGGGCAAGTCCTTGGACAGATGCCACACATTGCCCACAGTAGATTACTCACCTCAAAACTGTGAAGACTCTACTTGTATCTTAATGAGTAACATGATCCATCTGAAATGTTGTAGGCTTAATACCCACAAGGTGGCAACAATGCTTACAATTTTTTTTCAGTTTGCACACAGACAAACACAACCTTTGTCTCTCCCTCACACACAAACATTTATTGGCATTTCCTTGTTTTAGAAAGCACTACAAAATTAGAGAATATTAGAACAAAAACACACCAGTTCTTAGTTTTCTGAAATCTGACTTCACTTCCTCAGAAGGATCTACAGTTAAATGTCATCCTTTTGACTGGCATTTACAATTAATAGAAAGCATGACACTTCAGAATTTTGAATCTCAGCTCTTATTCATTCCCAAGTCAACTTGGAAAGCATCCATATCAATCTGAAGAGATTTTGTCTCTTTTAAAGCTTGCCTTATCTGGGTCAAAACCAAATGTTGTGTTCACTGAAAGCTGTTAGTTCTGAGGATTCACTGACAGATACTGGTGTTTTCTAGACACCAGTATCAAGGTGAAGGCAATTCTACTAATGGAAATCCCACCAATAGCTTTGAACTACACCCACCATCAATCAATCAATCAACATGAAAATCAGGGAGAATGAAAATTATTAAGTTGTATGGGAATGGAAAATTGAGCTCAAATGTAAACACTCATTTAGACTCATTTTTAAGCTTGGGAAAAAAATAAAGTTTCTGTGGATTCACACCCAATCCATTGTAGACCTATTCAGTATCCTGTTCCCAGTTCAGTTTTTAAGATCTTAGAATAAGAGGTATCAGATGAATAATACAAAAGTACTTCCTTAGGGAAGACAATGAACTATACATGCCAATGATCTGACTTTATAAAAGTCAATCAGTCAGTCTGTCAGTTTGTCTGACTCTGTGACTCTCTGTATCCCTCTGTCTCTCTATCTCTGTGTCTGTCTGTCTGTCTCTGTCTCTGTCTCTGTCTCTGTCTCTGTCTCTCTCTCTCTCTCTCTCTCTCTGTCTCTCTGTCTCTCTCTCTGTCTCTCTCTCTGTCTCTCTCTCTAATATTAGCTTTGCTACCATTTAAGACTGCCTGTTTTATCTTAACTGAAGGTTGGGGGCCACTAACAGTTAACCAGAAGCATAGAAACCAAAAGCAATCAAAAGTGATCTACTATTCTAGAGTCTACTGGTCTCTGATTTCTGTAGACATGGTGTATATGTAAGGCTCCTTTGGACATATGAAAGACAACAGAAAAGAATACCAATAGTAAGTTCAAGAATTAAGAATAAAGCCCACTTTTTCTGCACATCAACTTAATCATATGGTTTCAGGCTGATTTTGATTTAGCTCTGGTACATTATTATGTAAAACATCTGCTAATGATATTGTTTCACAAGGCAGTCACTGGCAATGGTAGAACAATTTGACCAAGATGTTTACATTTCTGAGGGGCTCCACAGCAAATATAGGGCCACTAATTGCTGATAAACACCAAGGCAAAAATCAAGATCACCTCTGAATCCAAAGAGAAATTGTAAAAGTTTGGCTTGTCCTCCAAAGAGATCCTAGCATTACTCCTAGAGCCCAAGAGATCTGTTAAACTTCCATTGGAAATTCTTGGTTTGATGTAAAACTTTCTGGAAAGTCAAAGGCAGTAGGGTGCAAAAACTAAAGGTGGCATAGGGAAGTGGTTGCTTAAATCCAAGCATTTGATTGGACCTGGTGTCCTTAACAATAAAGTAGGAAAAATTGAAGAGTTCTGTCGTGCTGTTTGTCTTTTTTTTTTCACCCTGTGGAAATCTACTTTCTACACTCCATTTCTGGATACTGACAGATACCAAAAGAGTTTGACAACTGAACTATTTATAGTTCTGTCACTATCCTTCTAATGTCTCCTCTGCCCATTTATCCCAAGGTCGAAAGCCTGAGCAGGTTCTTCAGGTTTGTTCAGTGTTCCTTTCATTGTGGTGATTTGTTTTCAATGGAAGGTTCCAGGGACACATCATTGTCTCCTGCTTTGCTTCCTCCTCCTTCCTATTGGTACTATTATGACCAAATTCTACCCAAAGATGGGAGGGTGGGAGAAGTAGACACTTTGTTTCCAAAAGTTGAGAAGAACAGTCTTCCTCTCTCCTCTTTCATCTTTGCTACTTGACTTTCCTTTTTTGCAAAAAAACAAACCAACCCAACAGTAGTCAAGGGGGCCCAATTTCATCCCAAGTTATTTATACTATATTTTTTTATTTATAATATTTTTTTGGGCTGTCCTCTAGCCTCGGATTGGGTGATATGCTTCCCACACTACTATAATGGTGCTTAAAAAACAAAACAAAAAACCACTATAAATCTCTCCTGTGGAAACTGCAGAGGGAAAAAAAACAAGGTTAAAAAAAGCTCCTGGAAATGATGAGTAGGCAACAGCAGCCTGTGTGCCCTTCAGATCTTTGGGAAACTACCGGTTCTGATGATTTCTGACTCTTAGCCAGGCTGGTAGGAATTTGAAGTTGAAAACAGCTGGAGTACAGCTTTCTCTTTGGGAAGGACAGGTAGTTTGGCAAAGCAGGAACCGGACTCAATGGCACGGTTCCCAAGTCATCCCGCAGCCCCTAGTTGAGAGCTGCTGTGATCCACAGCAAAATAAAAATAAAAAACCCAAAACCCACCACCCTTCCCCTGTTTTCAGAAGCATCTTTCGCTCCCCATAAACCCGACATTCAGACAAGTTCAGGAGCTGAAACCCCAGGAGACCCCTTGGCAAGAAGGGAACATTGGGTCTTTACTAATCCTTCTTCCCCCACCCACCCCCACCCCGCAAACTTTCTTCCCCTTCTCTCATTTCCCCCCCCTTGTTCGAATTCAACTGGCTGGTTCGAGAGAGTTAGAAGGCAGCTTCGAATTCTGTCCTCGGGGCAGCCTTTCCCCCAACCGGGCGCCCTCCGGTTGGGTCCATCCACCCCATCAGGGCTCGGGGAGAAGGAGCGCTCAAGTAGGGCTCGGTCGTTGGGAAAGACGGCGGCTGGGGAGAAAAAGAGAGAGAGAGAGAGGAGGCTGCCTGGAAGCGGATGGGATCGCCCAGGGAGAAGTCTGGAATAATTAGACAAAGTTGCAAATAAGCAAAGCCTTTTTGGCTGCTGGACTCTTCTTTTCCTCTCCCCCCCCCCTTTTTTTTTTTCTCTCCCAAGGCATGAAGGTGATAATTAAGATTTGGGGGAGAGCGCCGGTCAGGTCACCTCCTCTCTGAGATCAGCGCTTCTTTTCAAGTGTCCTTCTGCGCGGCCAAAGATGACAACAGCAAATCAATAAGCCCTTGAAATGAAAGGGCGCTCCTGCCTGGCCCCCGAGGCGACAGATTTTCCCACCGCCAGCCAGCCCCGCTTCTTCCCTCCTCTTCGCCGCTGCTTTTCCTCCCCAGCAACTTGTGGCATTCCGCCGAGCCGCTTCTTCGCCCTGTCCAGGAAGCCCCCCCCCCCTCTCCTTTCACCGACCCAGGTAAGCGCTCCCGAAGCTGGGGTTTCTCACGCCGCCGCCGGAGCCGCCTGGGTGTCCCAGCCGCCGGGGCTCGACGGCCTGGGAGGAGAAGGAACGGGGAAAGCGAGCGGCCGCCGGGGCTAGAGGGCGTCCTCGGATCTGGAGCCGCAGCTCCGGCCACTGGCTGAGGAGGCTGCGACCCGGCTGGCGCAGAGACCAGGCGCGGAAAAGGGGGGGGGGTCTCCCTTTGTACTTCTTTCACCTCCCGTTTGCTTCGCTTTGGTTTCTCATGAAGTCTCTGGAAAAAGGGGTGGGTGGGTGGGAAATGCCCCTTTTGTGTTTCCATGGATTGTTGCCTTGTGCCCGAACAAGTCCGGATTTGAACAACATTTCTACCTCTAGTGTGGTGTGTGTGTATCTGTCTGTCTGTCTACCGGGGTATGTCCTCCTTCCCTTTTTTCTTTTCTTTATTAATTCAGAGCGTCGGGATGGGACGCCTATAGTGAGGCCGTTCATTACTGACTCAAGGCAGACGTGTGTGTGTGTGTTTGTGTGTGTGTGTGTGTGTGTGTGTATGTATGTATGTATGTATGTATGTATGTATGTATGTATGTATGTATGTATACTCTCTTAGCTCAAGTATTTAAACGTTTCTGGTTTCGCAATGATAATAGGCTACCGGAACACAGGAGGTAGCAGGATGGGTTTTAATTTATATGCAAATGAATGGGTCCGTTCGAAGGGTTTCCCGCTCCCCCCTCCCGCTTTTCTATTTGTATGGAATCGAGATGCCTAGACGAGTAATACGGAAATAAAATCATAGAAGAAATATAGGGGGGAGGAGAAGGAGGAAATGCAAAAGTCATAAAACAAAAGTGCAGCGCGTGTGTTGTAAACTTCCACCCCATTCGCAAAATTGTAGAGAGGAGGAAGACTCGAAAAACATAATTCAAAACGGGGGGGGGGGGAAATAAGTAGGAATTCATTAATATTCACCGGTTTTCAAATAAGCCAGTAAAGATGCAAAATCATATATATATTCCCCACTACTGAAATTTCTTCTCCTTCTCTTCCCAACTTTCACATTTAGCTCAGTTCTTCCATGAAATTAGCGTTGAATGTCTGTAAATAGAACTCTTATCAGCTATTCTCTTCGATTTTTCTCATTATTAGCCTAAGGTGCTAGAACATGATTTTAGTGTAATTATGCTACTATATAAAAAATTAGTTTGCATTCCCATCCAAAAATGCTTTCTTTGAAATAACGTCCCCCCCCCCCCCCCCGCGGCCAACTTAACAGATGAGGAAACACGTTTTTCTTTTTTAACTGAGTTAGATTTTAGACATTCTCATTGGGGAAAAATAATGATAGAGCAGAATATTTTCAATATCCTTAGTCAAACTGACAAAAAGATTTACATTCATTTTACTCAAGAGAAATTGATTTGAAAAAAATCTCATTCTTGGCTAAGGGGCAATTGCATTCTTGGCGGGTTTGTTTGGGAATCGGTAGCTTTGAACTCCGCGCACCTTGCTAAATTTCATAGGACCAAGTTCTGAATACGCTGCCTGGATTCTATCTTTGGGTCAACCCTATTGAAGTGAGTGGGAATTAACTGCTACCAAGCGAGGTTACTACAGGATGTTGCATTTCCAGGATCAGCATTTTGGTTAAGGACAGTTTTTTACCATCAATTTTAAATAAGTAAAATCTAATGGCAGTTAAAATCGTTTCTGGAATCTGGAACGGGAAATGCTTTGTGAACAGGTCCACCTGATTCCGGAAGTCAAAAGGCTTGTATTTAAGATTGTTATAATCGATCATCAGAAATGTGAAGAAATAAAACATGGTGGTTTTTTTTAAAGAATTGCTACCCGCAATGTCAGTCGATTGGTAGGCAATTAGTAGCCATTATAACTAGTAGCCACTTAAAATCCGCCTTTGGGAATCTTTCTGGAGGTCTTTTTTTTTTTAAGTGTCCGTTTATTTCCTAAATAAACCAGCCGTCCTTGAATGGAAAATCAAGTGCCTGAAATTAGCACTTGCAACTAACTCCACCTGCTTATTAGCCGAGACTTCAATCCTGCCTTTGCTCAATTCGGGATTCATGGAAATGAGCAGAACAAACTTCGTCGGGGCAAAATGACTTCAGGCGAAGCTTTGCAGAAGCCGAGAAAAGGGGCCATTTTTCCAAAATCCCTTCTTGCGGCTTTTCAGCGATGCTTTCGGAGTGTCCTAAACGGGAGTCTCAGATAATAACGCTATTTAATTACAAAAATAAGAAGTCACTGGGGAAGTCGTGCCCCGGCCGTGTAATCGTGTCGCACCTTCTCACAGAGGTAACCTTGAGATAACCCAGTTGGTCTAACCCAGTTTAAGACGCCGCGTGCTTTGTTTGCGACTAGTCAGAAAAGCGGCTGAGACTCTCCGGGGACCGAAAGGGGCCAATGCCTTCACCCCCTACCCAGGATTGTGCTTCATGACCTGGGAGAAAGAGAAAGGGTGCTGGGATGAGGGGACGGAGGAGAGGGGGAGGGAAGGAAAGGGATGAGGAGAGAGAAAGAATTAAAATCCGCGTATTAAAGCAGCTCCACAGTTTCCAGACAACCTTTCCAAACTCCTGTTTCGAGGCAGCCTGTCTAATGTATTCCCCAGCGATTCCGGGCATTAATTAGTTGTTTAATAGGAGTATGACTAAAAATGTAAAAGAAGGATTAGGAGCGTGAAACGTATGTCCAGCTCCTTCCACGCACTCGAGGAGGGAATGAAAATCACTCTGTATCTTATGTTTCTCCACCAGCCATTTGCATTTCCCACCAGCTGCTCACTTCAGCTTCACCCCAGTCCTAGCGAGGGAGAGAGAGAGAGAGAAGTTCCCGGCTCTAGTCGTGCTCCGGTCTGAAGCCCCGGCATTGAAGGGGGCAAGGGAGGCAGTCCGGGGACCAACAAGGGTGGGGAGTGGGGGGGGGAAGCAACTGGAGGCCGGCTGGCAGTCTGGCTAGGTAGCGCAGACGGAGAACCAGCCAGCCAGCATTGGCTGAGGCTTGGCGGGGGGGGGGGGCGGAGAGGCAGGTCTGTGACAGACCCTAATTTGAAGTGCCTGGAAGAGGCAAGTGGTGGGGAACAAGCGCGCATCTTCCAAGACTCGTGCTGGGAGGAGGAGCAGGGGAAGGAACAACCTCCCCCCCCCTCTTTCTCCCGGTCCTCAGACGGATTCAAAGCAAAGGCAGCCACAACACGGAGCGTCTGTTTACCTTAGTCATTTTACCTATTACTGTCCGTACATTAATTAGGTGTATGAAGCACCGGGGTATTCCGGGAGGCGAAGGGCCGCCTGGAAGTCGCTGGGAGCCAAACAAAAGGCTTCATTCTCTCCGGCTCTCCCCCCTCCCCCAGTCCCCCACTTTCACGACCCACTCACCCACCCCCTTCCACTTCACGGAGCGACCGAGAGAGAGATTTTAGGATTAATCCCCATGGATTTATTTTTCCCTTCGCATTCCTTATTGCGATACAAGGACTCGGGGCTCCCTGGCTCTTCCCAAGGACGCGAATGCGGGTTGGTCTGCTGCTCCCTTTTCACACGTGCGGTTTGGGAGCGGTGGGTGAACCCGCAGCGGAAGTATCCGATTCGACTCTAACGCAAGGTGCCTGCGGTGGCCTATGGGACATGTTTGATGCTTCTAGATTTGGCTAAATATTTACCTTTTCAAATAAAATCGGTAGGGGAAATGATAAGGAGGACGATGATTTCAAATGGCCTGCAAGTGGTAACACTGTATTTGATGTTTAAACACTAAGGAACATTTTAAAAAAATATCGATGGAATGAGAATTTTCCCCACTAAAGCAATTTTATAAATTAATCCTCATGCTTATTCCATTTTTTACTCCAAGCAAATGGGCCTAGGTTTACAGCCATGCTGTAGTAAAGGATTTCCTTCCACGAAACGAAAATGCTTAAAAATTAAATGCAGGTAAATTAGAATCCATTAAGTGTTCAAGTCTATAGGCTGAGAATCAGATACTTCAAAATGGCGCCCATTTCTTTGCGTCAGAAACGACCCATTTCCCAGCTTCCAACTAAAGAGAGTTGAAATGAGAGTGTCAAACCAAAGCAACTTTTCTTTTATTATTTTTAGGGAGGGGGAAGAGAGTTAGCTCCTTCAATGATCGTAGAATCGTTTTCCTTCCCTTTTTAAAAAATACAGAACACCCAACAAAATCAAACGTAATAGCGATCTGAAAACGGCTAACTGTATTGAGGTTTAAAAATGGATTTTTATTTTGAAGGGCGTGCTGTGAGCGTGGAACAAATACAAAAAGGCGGCCACAATTTCTTGGAGGTGTTTTAGGTGGTGTCTGCAGCTCAAGTTTTGCATTTGTCTGTGCAATTGCTGTGATAGATCTTATTAGTGTTTTTTGGCTAATAGTTCAACAATATTCCCAATTCCCCCCAATGCACGCGGAAATTCTCCTGCGCTGTTTCTTCTTGATAGGGTCGAAGTAACCGAACAGGCCGGATCTCCTCGCGTTTCTTCTCTCAGCCAGAGCTTTGCTCCCGAGAAAGCGCGCCCGGCTCGGGATACACCCTACCACTACCCTCTCTCCCCGGCTGCCTCTCCGGAAACCGCGCCAACTGCAGGGCAGCCACCTCCGTTCGGAAACCGTATTTCTTCCTACGCCTCGTGCCTCGTCATTTTCACCAATGAATGATCGGTGACCCCGGGTGAACCTGCTGGGGGCCGAGACAGCCGAGGAAATTCTACCCTGCGAGGCGCTTCTGGGTCTTGTAGGTCGCGGACCTCGCGGCGGAAAGGCCCTTTCGCGCCCTCGCCGCCACCCACCCAACTTTTCCCAGCTGCAGCCCGTAAAATAAGAAAGAAGGAAAAGGCCCCGTTTTCCTGCCGAGTTCATCATGCTGGCTTAAATATTGGGAAGCCCGGTGGGCTGGGCGGCTCCAGGCCCTTTTGCACCGGCTCCTGTGCTCGACCCCCGCTCTTGCACTGCGCCTCTGCCTGCAGCCCCCTTCGGGCCTCGATCCACTTCTACGTCCTCTACGCTCCCCTCTTTTGTTTCTTTCACCGCCGGCTTCAGCGCACTCCCTTTGCTGGGTGCCGAGCTGCGACTTTTAAAAAGGGAAGAAAAGCTAGCTTTGCTTAGAAAAGGGAGGGCAAGCAGGCCTCTGGGGGAAGAGCTCGCCTTTTCCCAGCCTCACTCCTTCGCTTCGCTTTCTCCTCCGCTTCCCCGGTACGGAGGACAGCTCTCGGCTTCCGATTTTTTTCCTTTCCTCTGCGCCTGTTTTGCTCCGCTTCTTTAATCGCTGCCTCTTCTCTCCGCCGCATCTTTTTTTTTTGTCGTGGTCGGTCGGTCTCTCTCCCTCCCTTCCCCCCCCCCTCTCTCTCTCTCTCTCACACACACACACAAACACACACAGCTAGTAACGCTCGTTCTCTCCGACGGAAACTTTTAACTGTTCTTAGTGAAACTTTCAATAATAAGGAGCCTGTTCCGCCCGCCCTGTTCACTGTCAGGCTCCCTTCCCTGCTTTTATTCGGTCTGTCGCGGCGGTTTTTGATTTTTCCTTCTCTGTCTGCCGAGCCCTGGGCTTTTGTTTAACCTCCACATATCTTGGACTATACTTCCCGTCAGCCCCTGGCCAATAGGCATTGTAGTCCATTTCTTCGACTGTGCCCCGCAGCTTGATATAGAGGCGGCTCTAACCTTTCTCTCCTTCATTCAGGCTCCATCCGTTCGAGTCCCATTTTTTTTCCTGCCCCCACAATCCCCTTTCTTGGGCACCGTCCTTTCCCAGCAGCAGCAGCTGGGCCGCCCCTGCCTTCTCCTCCTCCCCCCCCCCCGTTATTACCCCTACCTTTCCCCCTTCCCTCCCCCCCTCCCTCCCTCCGCTCGGCTTGGCCGCCGACTTCAGTTTGGTGGAATCTCTGCTGACGTCACGCGACTCCCCCAGCCAAGCCGAGCGAGCCGAGCCGAGCGGAGTTGAGCGGAACAGGAGCCGCAGGAGAGCCCGAGCCAGGCAGGGGGAGCCGGGTCGCCCGCCGGGAAGCTGCCTCGCTGCTACTGTCGCCGCCGCCACCAACCCACCCAGGCCCGGCCTCCCCTTCCCTTCCTTCCACGGGCTGCTCGACGCCCCCGTTTCTTCTCCCGGGGATCCTGCTGGGCTGCCGCCCTTCTCTGACTCGGGCGGGCCTCGGGAGTTGCTGCTCCGGGCGCTGGCGGCGGTGCGACTCTTTCCCAGACCTCTCCTCCCCTCCCGGGGATTTGCTCAGCGCTTCGGGACCCAGGACCCATCTCCGCCGGGCAAGGCAGGAGCCATCAAGAGCCAGCTGGAGCCGGTAAGCCCTAGCCCGGAGGTGGGCCGCGCAGTGTCCCTGGGCCAGCGGTGTGAGTTGAGGCGAGTCTGCGGATCTAGTCCCAATTCAGGCGGCTGGTCCCGGCCGGTTTTTTTGGGGGGAGGCGCTCGGCTGGCTCCGAGACTTCGTCTTCCTGCGCTTGATTGGGTCAGGGGCTTTCAGTGAGGTCTCCGCTCGTTTCCAGGTTCTCCCCTTGCCCGACTTAGACGAGAGCCCTTTCCTTCTGGTTCCCCGTCTTTTATTTTTCTGTTCTTTTCCCTTGTGGCTGATAAACCTGTTTGGCATCCTGGCCTTGCAATCTGCCTGGGATCCAGGAAGGAAGGACGGAAGGAAGGAAGGAAGGAAGGAAAAGGGAAAGAGAGAGATCAGGTCCTTTTACGGAGCTTTCTCAAATGCAGTTCTTTGCACAATATGATTGGTCCTCCGCGTCCTTTAATGTTTTTCATCCAGTCTTGGGGGGGGGGGGGAATCGAGAAGGCCAAGTTGCCAAGGAGTTGCCACAATGAAGCTGAGTCTTGCTCTATAACTGAAGTGTAACTTTCGTAAACACATAATTACAATTACAAATCCTAGGATGGTTTACTATGGCAAACCACGTGGGGCATCAGGATTCTGAGACGTGGATAACTTAATTTTAGTGAGATCTCAACATTCTATTTGCTTCTTCTAGTCTCATTTAAAAGGTAACATTTTGTGAAGTTTGTGGCAAGTTTTGGGGGGGTGTTTTTTTTCTTTGTCTTGTCTTGACTTCTGACTCCATCACATCCCTATTATTAAATCTGGTTCCTCTTCCAAAGGCAAATTATAAAGAGTAATTTGTGTTTCTTTTATTTTTAAAGATCAGTGAAGAAGACTTAAATTAAACAAGAAACCAGGCAGGAAATAATTAAGGGAGGGTCCCTCTAATTAATTTAGTTGGCTTTACAAAAGTTCCTCTACATTCCACGGGGTGAATCCACCTTTAAAGAGAAATGCAACATTCTTCTCTTAATTTTTCAAATATTCCAAATAATGAAAACAAATCCTACCCCGTACAATTCCTGGCTATGTCTTTTGATGCCCGTCCATCTTCTTGACCTATTTTTGTACTTTTCAAGAATGCCCATTTGAATTGCTAAGAATCAGGTTATAGGTCTAACTAAAATGCCACGAAAGTGCCGAAAAAATGCCCGTTGTGAGTCACTTGCTATTGATGAGGGAAGGGGGGGAAAACACACCAAATACAGAATTCTAATCTGCAGTGCGACTTACTTCGTTTTTTGCATTTCTGTAAAAGATGCACTTTATTTTATTTTAGCTATTTTTGCTTAGAGTGTACATGGGTTCCTCATAAAAGCAATTTAAGTTTGTGGATTTAAAACAACAAAATGAAAATAAGAGGCAAATACATGATGAAGAAGACTGGGTGCAGAAAATATTATGGTTCTAATTGTAATATTGATTGGTGGATACTAAATTATTTGGTAGAGGGTCCCATTTATTCTATTTATGTGATTATTTGCGTGTACTGTATAAGCAGTCTAGCATCTGGAGCTAATATTAATAAAACCTAACAGTCATTCCCAAGAGCCTTCTCCTGCCCCCTCCCCCAGTAGATAAATTTCCAGGTTGGGTGTTAAAAAAATCATTTTTTTTTTCTTGGCAAAAATCTGGTTCCTTTCTTCTTTCTCACTGTAGTCTTAACCTTACTTGCCCAACTAGTTTTAACTTGGTACTGCCTTCTGTATAAATATGAATAGACTTCAGCTGCAAATTTCTTTTTTTCTCAACTATCAGGAATCCTTGCAATCAAATAAAAATTTATATTCCAAAATAAGTAAGAACAAGATTCTAAAACAATGGATAAATAGAACTGCTGATATTGCGTTTTTTAAAATAATATTTTCTAGCGGTTCAGTTTTTGGAAGTGAAGGACTTAAAGCAAAAATTAACGCCCGTATGTTCAATTAATTAGCGATAAGGCAAGCGATGAGCCTGAGAGTTTGAATTTATCCTGGGAAACCTGCTTGACAAAACCCACTTTAAGGACCTCTAAGAGAAATTAAAAGGGACTCTCAACTGCCTTTCTCTAACAGTTTCACTACAGATCTCAAATTAGGCCTTCCTTGTGGGAAAAAATGCCTCCTCTTGCTTCTTCTGTTGTAACTCAGAAGATGAACTGTTTCTGGGTACCTTACATGTCAGTCTTGACTGCTGAAAACTAAAGAACTTATGACCTTTTCCATATGTCCCCCTGGCCACATACATTAAACCGAAGCAATATCTCAATTGCATCCATTGCTGGCACCCAGTTCTACTCCAAGAGACTTCGGAATAGCTGGTGGCTTGGAGAGAAATCAGAGGGCTCTGATCTGAGATCTTAAGGCCAGCCTGGGTGGGAAGAAATCAGCAATCTTACTAGCTTGTAGGAATTTTCTCCCCTAGCCAGAAAACTTCATCTGAAAAACAGTTTTCCTTGGGAGACACATCTTTTGTAAGTCAGCTTAAATAGGCTGGAGGGGTATCACCCTCATCATCCTCATCATTAAGTCAAGGGGATTATTGTTCATCTTCCTGGCTGTTTCTGATTAGCCAGTTAAGGCAGAGCCGTCCTGTCCCCCAAGGATTTCGGAGAAGGCTCAGAAGGATAAGTTGGTTAAGAGTGAGCGCCCGTTAACACACCCGAAATGGTGGAAGGGGATATTGGGGAATGGGGGGATGCTAAATTATCCAACTGAAAAGGACATGCAAATTTTCTATCAGAATTACCATAAGTAAACATTTGAAGCCTGGACTAATAACCTCCCATCTGTGTTACTTCATATCGAGTTAGTTGAGAGCTCTGGTGATGATTTTTGTAATATCTCCCAAACAGACATCTCAATCAGGCACTAATCTTGCTCCTTTTTTTCCCCTTAACATCTCTTTTTTTAGTGTTAAGTTATGGTGTTTGTCCTGTTCTGTTCTGTTCGTTCTGCTCTGTTAAGTTTAAACAGTACTCTTCAGAAGAGTTAAAAGTTGATGTGAATGGGGCATCTAAAGTGTTAGGAAGGCAGCCCTTCTGCCCTTCTATCTAAAGGAGGCAGAGAAGGGGAGTAGTCCATTGCCTTTCTTGCCCAGTTTCCTCTCCATCCCAAAAGGGCCTCCCTTCAAAGCTGCACTGGAGAGGCTGCCTCCTCTACCTGCCAAGAGGGCTCTTCATTTGGGCTTCCATTCTCCACCAATAAGCCAGAGACCCCAGAGTGTGCAAATTCAAACCCAGACTTTCCTGTTTTTCCAAGATCAATCCACACTAGTGATTTATAGCAACATCTGCCAGTCGGTGCTGTGGGGTACAAAGGCTGCTTCCGTAGCTGTTACAGTGGGATGGCGATGGTTCTGTAAAGTCAGTCTTTGGAAATGGAAAAGGTATCTACAGTGAGGCACACCTGCTCCTGTCTCTTGAAAAGAATATCCCTTCCCACTTGTGGAGGTGACACCCATCAAACCTTCCTGCTCCGTTATGTAAATTGCAGCATTGTTAAGCCGAATATCTTGATATGCTCTCCTGGCTCAAAGATGTCAGCTATTGATTTATTCCAGTGGATTTAGACAAGTCTAACATTTCATAGGATCAGGCTGGGTGAGCCCTTGTTAACTCACGAGCAGCTTTGGTTTTTGGTATTTTTATTTTATTTGGGAGTCTGTTGCACTGAATCACCTGAGCTTTGCTTTCAGCCTTAAGACCTTAATTTTTTGTGAAGGAGACTGCAGCTCCCCCTCTCTTCAAGTCCATGGGGTTGATTTCCTCAGTGAAACCAATCTCAAACATCTTGATTTGAATCAATAGCATCCAGCAAGTTTAGACAAGCCCATTTCTAGGGAAACAGATTGTGAAAGTTGGGATTCCTCATCACAAATGAATGGATGGGAAAATGGGCCATTTCGAGAGGAAAAAATAGTTTTGGGTAGTTAAATTGAAGTAAGCTGTTTATGACACATACACAGGAGTGAACAGAATTTTCACACTAATGCATTTTTATTTCATTGATTCAAGAGATGTCTTCGTCCCTTTGTTTAGAATCAGATTTATTTATTTATTTATTGCATGCAGCATCCCTATGTGAGAAAATCCACTTTTCCCTCTAATTATATAACCCCTGCAGATCTATGTGCATTGAAATGGTTCTGTCAGGAGAGAAATAACCCGGGGCCACTGGGCATTTTGTCAGATTCCAGTTGTGAAATGTTGCGCGTGAATTCACATTAGGTTTGCATCAGTGGACCTGGTGTGTGTATGTGTGTGAATTTATTCCATAATGAAATTTATGCAGTCAAAATTCAAATTCAATGAATGAGAAAGCTGGATGGCCTTAAGTGTCTTCTAGAGTCCAAAAGCTTAAATCACTGGTCAAGTTGATTTCCTGGATTTAGTCTTTGATTTCTTTGGTTCGAGCATCAGAATTTAAAGCATGTGAAGTACATCTGCTTCACCCCCCTGCCTTGAAATGCACAGTCGAAAGAGATCTGCAAGTGTGTACATACACACCACATGGGGAGGAGGAGGAATAGCCTTCACAGGGATGACCTCAAATCAGGGGTGCGAGTAGAGTCTGGTCAAAAAAGTTGATACATATGAAGAATAAGTAAATTTTGGATTATGTGAGTTGGATCACCATCTTGACTTTTTGACAACTCCCTCTGGAGCTCAGCATTTTTATAACCGAATTTAGCAATGCTAGTCTGCTCCTGAGTTTTTTAATACTAGCTTTCCCAATCTGATACCTTAAATGCCCTTTCCCCCCAATTTCCAGACTTCACCATGCTAGCTGGCATCTACCAGAGCTTAAATCAAAGCATTTGACTGAAAAATAATGGGAAATTGGAATCAACCTTTAGGTATAAGTTTATTGTAATTTTATTGTGTTTTGATGTGTTTGTTCATTATAACTTATGGTTTTACTTTATAAGGATATTACCCGGAGTCACTTCGGGGCGGAGTCACTTCGGGGCGAGATGGGCGCCGAACAAATTTAATAAATAAATAGGGGTCTAGACGGGGCCATTTTTTTCCCTCCCACATTCATTACTGGAGGATGGCTTGTTTGCGACGCGACGGCTTGCGTTGTTTTTCTTTCAAGCGTCGCTGTTTTGTTTTTTTCTCGTCTGACTTTTGCGAAGCTGACGTTTATTTCGCCTGTCATCTCAATGCCAATCCGTCTTGATGTTTTGCAGATAACGGGTTATGGAGTCCAACTGCCGTAAACTGGTATCGGCTTGCGTCCAGTTAGGTAAGAAAAAAAAATGCTTCGCCCCGAACTGCTTTTTCGTTTTTAACCGGAACGACCCGCAGTGTTTAAGGTCGAAGTGTGCTTGCACGCCGTTTACTTCTTGTCCGTTTTCAAGAGAGAGACCTTTAAAGGTCCGGGTGGTGATAGTTATACATATATGTAGCGGGCGCCTTCACGGGGTGCACCATCACGGGGTAAAATTCGGGGCTCAAAAACCCAGCGAAAATCCTGAAACCTCCCCCTCCCCTCAATTGATCGGGTGAGAATTAAGGCGCCCTCCATCAGCCTGCCAGCCTAGCAGTTCGAAAGCGTGTAAAAAAGGCAAGTAGAGCTGAGTCATGCTGGCCACATGACCACGGAGACGTCTTCGGACAGCCCTGGCTCTTCGGCTTTGAAACTGAGATGAGCACCGCCCCCTAGAGTCGGGCTCGACTAGTACATATGTGCGAGGGGAACCTTTACCTTAGGGTGGGGGGAGTAAAATTGAAAGACCTAAATGAAGTATCTTTACAAGTTTCATGTAGATGATATTGATGATTAATAGTAACAACCAGAATGTCATTTAAATCTAATCTTTTGCACACAATTGTGTACAAAAAAACCTTCACCGTCATCCAAGCGCTGTCCCGGACTCTTCTTCGGGGGGGGGGGGTATACCCAAAAGCTGGTGAACTGAAGAGAGCCCCGAGGCTTCTAACCCTGGGTAAAAGCGCCCTTGCCGTTCGACGGCCCGGTTCGCCTCGTCGCGAAACTCGAAGCCCAACGGAGGTCCAGGGAGAACTGGAAGGCTATGGGGATCCTCCAAGGGGACCAGCGCCTCCACCTTCGCCTTTCCCAGTGGCGTCGGGGCTATCCCTCAGGCCCCCAAGACCCATCATCCCTAGCCAGCCCCATCTAGACAGTAAGGACTTCAGATCCCCCACACACATCCACCACCACCCTTTCCCTCTGCGGAACCAACAGCCCTCCTTCTCTTTCCCTCTTTAGGGGTGCAGCCTTCGACCGTCGAATGTCTCTTCTCCAAAGACCCCGATATTAAAAAGGGGGACTTCGGCGAGGCTCCGGAAGGCAGGAAAGAGGCTTCCAGCAGCAAACACTTCGGCAGGGCCCACCCCAGCGCCAACGGTGAGTCCAGGCGGGCCGCCTCTGCCTGCTCAGACGAGGGAGGGGGGCAGAGATCGGCGCACCCACCCCGGCCGTGAAATCTCCCCCAGGGCTCTAAGGACGGCGGTGGGGCGAGCCTCACGGCTCCCACGACCAAGGCAGGCACGTCGCTTGAGCCCGGAGGAAAAAAAAATCCCGGGGATGGGCGCCGTCGTGGGAGGGGGGGGGCACGGTGGGAGAGCCAAAACAAGGGGGGGCTCTCCCTCCTCTTTCCCAAAGCTTTCGGCGCAGCTGTTGGCTCGTCTGCGGCGACCCGGGCGAGGGTTTTTGCGCGCTCTCCCAGCTTTCCTCGCGGCGCAGGGCGGCGAGCTGAAGGCGGTGCAAGGGCGCCCTCTGCTGTTGAGGATTGGGTGCGGAGCGGAGAGCCGCTCGGTGAAAATGTGCTTTTTGGCGAAGGGAATTTGATCGGGTGGTTTGGTGTTATTTTTTTTTTCCTGGGAAGGGAAAATATTTGTATTGAGCACGCCTGTTTGCCAGGAAATGCTACCGGCGTGCCACCCTTGGCGATTTTCTTTTAACACCCCCCCCCCCCAAAAAAAAAGATCTCGGTTGATTCGTCTGTATCTCCACCGAATTCGAAGCGTCGGTCCGTGGCACTATCGCGTACAAGGGCTGGCAATAATGGTAGGTGTAGAAAGTAGGACGGCAATGATAGGTCTTTGCTTTTTGCCATTCTCGGGAAAGGCGAGTGGCATTTTCCTTGTTTCTTTCAGTTAAGTATCGATGTTTATTAAAAATATATGTCCCAGTATATTTTTACAAAATATCTATAACAAAGTGATTTTAGCAGCCTGTTTCCCCAATCCAAAATGGAAAAATAGGGAAAAAGAGGGGGGGAGGGACAGCCCTTTTGCTGTTTAAACCAACAAGCTGGAAATAAAAGTAAAGGCGACCTTTCTTGTTTTGTTTTTGTTTTGTTTGCAGTGGTATAGAGTATATTACTATCCTAATAAGATAGCTCTGGCTGTCCTTGTTTTTAGAAGGCAGTTGTGTTTAATTAGCAGAAATGCCATTTCCTTAATACCTCCAAAGACGATAACAACTTTCTTCAGAGCGAGTGCATTGTTTATGCAGATGGGCATGGTGGTTTAGGAGAAAGCGCATGGATTGTTAAATCCAATGGCTTCCTAATTGGAAAAGTTCCACTCAGCCCAGTGGTGCTTCTCAAGAAAGTACCAGGGCAGAAGTACCACTCAAGTTGTTTCAAAAGCATCGCTACAACACAATCCGTAGGAAGGGGATTTGGGCATTAGCTCACAATCCTCCATCACAGGCGATTGCCCCACTGGCTTCCTTGGGGGTGATTTCAGCACAACCAAATCTTTCTGGCACAGGCCCATGGCAGGGAAGGGGGGGAGGCATGTTGATGGGGTATGGTCATTGGTAAAAGTGGGGTTGGGGAAGCTGCCTTCGATATATGACCCCCTTCACCTAAATTAAAGCTTCTGGGATTCCCAGCCAGGGGGATCCATTGCTGGGAGTTGGAAGTGCAGTTGACACTGCCGATTGCAGACGATCGGTGTGGTAATCTAACACTTTTGCACAGAGAGCCTGGCACTCACTCACCTGGGGATCTGGTCAAAGAATGTGTGCCATAGAGATTTGCTGACAAGGAAGTGTATACAAAATGCACTAGTTCAGGGCAATTCCGCTGAATGGGTTGCACCGGGGCGAGGTCTCAGCTATGCAAGGGATGAGTAAAATTTGATTGGGCGTGAACCTCATATTTCCCTGCTGAACGGTGCACAGGAACAGTGGCGTTTGCTGTCGCGTGAAGTTGCGCCCCTGCAAAAATTCGACCCCACCCTTGGAAAAACCCTTTGTAAGACAACAAAAGCGAATTGGCTGGAGGCCTGGATCTGCGCTGAGCTCCCCAAAGAGACCCTCCAGCCTAAAGTCTTTTGACTCAAACAAGGGGACATAATTCCCAGGCAAAAGATTCTCCTCCCTCGCAAAGAACAGCCTCAGAGGATGATGAGTTGGGAAATCACATTGAAAGGTACGTTATCGAGATGTTTTTTTTAAAAACACCTTTTCCAGGAAGAGTTAAGTGTTGAAGAAAGCCAGTTCAGGGGATCAGGGTTGTCTGCTGCGAGAGCTGGGATCCTCATAGAAAAAGGCAACTTTGATTTAGGGGGAGAGGGGACCCACAACAGAAAATTACCTTCATATTCTGTGGATGCCCTAAATCGAATTAGGTGGAAACTGCCACAATATGCCATGTCTTTTTTTCTCTCTCTCTCTTGAATCAGAAAGGAAATGGCCAAAGGTGGTTGTTGCTTTTTTTAGAAAAAAGAGGAGAAATCATCTTAAACTGAAGATGGAACTTTAAAAAAAAACCAAGCGAAGGACCAGATGGAACAATATTGGGGAAGAGAGACTCCAGGGCTAAATATATCCTAAGTGAGAATGGTGGAGTTGTCAATAGGACTCACCTGCTTTTCAAACCTTCTGCACAACGGAATGAGGAAAATTAAGAGAATTGCAATTCCACCTATGGAAGGATTGGGACTTGGGTGGGAACAGACTATATTTTGTATTTTAGAAAGTGAAGACAAAGCCATGTGGAGTTAAAAAGACAGAAACCGATCAGATGCATCTCTCCAGATGCCACCGATGTCAAGAAGAATGATTTCAGGAATGCTTATCACAAGTGAATTTGAAATGTCTCAAAAGTGGGCCTTGTAGCCTGTATCCTTCCTTGCTTCCTGCTTTCTTTCAAATAATATAAATGGGACTTACTTCCTATGTAGACCAATCTTATTCCTAAGTAGAATGCATAGGATTATTGCTTTCGGCAGCTATCCTATGTTTATCAAAAAGTGCCTCAAAAACAGGTCTGAAAAAGATTTCTGATAAATGCATTCAATGAAATGAATGGCCACTGTCCCCAATAAGAGAGTAGTGTGTCTTTTTCATTCCAAAGCCTATTTGGCAAAGTGAGAAAGAAAGGAGGCTTCCATTGATGGATTTCAGGCAACTCCAAGTCTCTGGAATCATCATCAAAATGAAAAATCTGTTTTGTTAAAGAAGATCTTTGCTGTGAAACCCTTACATCTCCCTCCAGCTTGTTTGTGTTAAATGCAGTGGGAAAGTTTTAACAAAACTTAGAACAATTTGCAAATGTCACAAAAATGCCCATATTTTGACTTCACTAACCAAATATTCATCAGCCTTCCAATCCCAAGACCTTTCAGACTTGCTGGACCACACATCTGCTCATAAGCTCTAGGTTTTTGGAGGCCAATGGTTGAGGATGATGGTTGCTATAGATGAGAGAATAAGTTCAATACATTCTCAACAACCTCACTGGGTGGGAAGTGGGCAGTTTGTAAAACAAGACATTCTTCTTCCATGCAATGGTTCAATACATATTTAACTTGGAATAAATCTTTTCGAGTTCACAGTGGGGCTTGCTTGTGAATAAATATATGTACAATCTTGCTATCAAAAGAACTGAAATGCAAATGTTGCTGATTAGTTTAATTCAATTATTTGGAATATGTTGAGGAGTATCCAACATGTAGCTCTATGATCTATCCAATGACACTTGAGAACTCTAACCTTAAGATGTCTTTTTGACTTCCTGCAATCCTTAAAACAAATTCTCCAAGCAGATGCAATTCCAGGCAAGGTTTTACTTAAGCAGGAGGGGCTGAATTCGCTGCATTGGATTTTGGTTTTAAAAATACAGGCACAGGGGAAAAGGTCCAGTTGGGAAAGCTTTGTTTGTGACAAACCGGTTTTTCTAAGTCTGGGTGGGATGTTTGCTAAACAGGCTTCCTAGAAAGTAAACTGCCCTGAACTTAGGCCAAAAACAAAAAAGGTTGCTATTCTGGGCAGTGCTTAAATTTAAACTGACAAGCATTTAATTGAAATCTTAATGTCCAGGTAAGCCAGGCAAATGTGAACGTCACTTATTTTAGAAGTCTAATTCAAAGAAATACTGAGAAAGGTTTACAAGTTAAGTTGCCTATTTATCCTTCTTTCTTTCCTTTTAATAGAGACATGTTGCTAGGGGGATTAATCCTTCATAGATTTTAAATATGTTAATTGACCCCAAACAATTCCTCAATTCAGCACTACCTAGCTTAAATTTGGTGTTGCTTTTATTGTTGTTTTAATGCACACCTTCAAAAAGGCAATTTATTTGTAAAAGACAATTAGTACTTTTTTAAAAAAGATAATACTAGTGACTGCCACACAGGTCTAAAATCTACCTACCTACCTACCTACCTATCTATCTCTCTATCTATCTATCCATCCAGCCATCTGCATCCAGCCATCTAGCCACTCTTGTAGTCATACCAGTACATACTTCTTGTTGTAGTATTGTTATTATAAACTATATAAAGATTCAACTACTTTGAAATTAAAACTATGTATTTGTGTATGTATTGAATTATTGATTTATATCCCAATGTATACAAAAGTCTCTTCTCAAACCTTTTCACAACAGCCCAGATAGGTAGATTAGACTGAAATAATAATTGACTCAAAATCACCCAATGAGCTTCCAGGATTGGGGGTAAACTTTCTTCTGAGTCTCTTCAATCTTGACCTATACCTTCATCACCATGTCAACAATATAGAGTGATTCCAACCGATTCCAATCAATTTGGAATGACAAATCACATTATGTCGGTCCAAATTGATGCTGGTGGTTTTGGCGTAAAAACACATGTGCACCAATGTGTAATGATCCAAATGAATCCTAAATCAAATAAAATGGCTATTTGAACCAATTTGACTTCAAAATCAACCTTAATCAGATCAGATCGATTCATAAATGTGTAACATTTACGTTTTGCTTTCCAACTATAGTTGATACATGTTAGTATAAGGATATCAGGAAAGCTAAATGAATGAAACCAAGAGTATGTTTTTTTGTCTGTCTTTGTTTCCATGTCAATGGCATGCCTTAGTGCGGTGCACCTGAGCAACTGATACTCAGTAGGAATTGAATATTTTTATGCATTGATCCTAACTCATTAATAGTATTATTGTACTCACCTTCCAAGGTGTCTATGTGCAGTACATCTTTTAGGACTCTTTTAATGTTCTCCTGTGTAGAATTTCATTTCATTTTAATGCAAGCACTAAAATGTGTAATTTATTGAGCAACATTTGCTAGGTGGGATAATGTATTTTTCATTTCAATTCATTAAAAAAATCCACAATACAATCCACAAGATTTAAGAGCTCTGTGTGTCTTAGAGAAGGAGATGAACACCTTCTGAGTAGATCTCCCTACTGAACTGGGACCTAACAGTTCTTATTGTGGAAGTTAGTTATCTGAATTGAGTTATCTGAATTGAGTGGCAATTGTTTCCAGAGAAATGCTGAATTACCCTAGGCATTAAGTGAGCTTTGGGATGCTAAAACTCCCATTGAATTCAACTTGCCTGTTTTGGATGGACATACTTCCAATACAGGGCATACAGGTTATCTGAGGGACTGTCTCACCCCACTAGGATTGGCCCATCCCATTCATGTTGCCAGAGAGGCATGCTGTGGGTCCCATCAGTCCAGGAAGAGGTCTTTCTCTGCTCTTGTGCCTCCGATGTGAGGTTGGCCCCAATCTTCCTATCCTTTCCTAAGCCTAAAGACCTGAATCTGCCAGTGAGCCTGTGGCCCCAAACAGTTCAGTGGAGGTAACAACAGATCCCATATTCTGCTCCTGCCTTCCCCCTTAATTTTTAATTCTTGCTTGTAATTTATTTATGTTATATAGTATCTTATGGTAGGATGGGCACCCAATACCCATTTTTTTTAAATAGATAAATACATATCTGTATATATAAGAATGTTAAAGGACTTCATCCTGTATAGTCTTAGTTTTACTCTTCAAAGGGCTACACATCAGTTTCCCATAGGCAGAATGTTATTTTATCTCAAATCATTGCAGAAAAGGCATTCCCATGTCCAGATTGCTTCAGCTCAAAATTGTCAAGTGATGCTCTGGATAATTTATCAGGGTTCTCCTGTATAACTGACCTATGGGTCTGTTTCAGATTTAGGAAACAAACAAAATTACTCCCTGGATTACAGTTTATAATGCAATACAGTGCATATCTCTTCTGGATTAAATTAATCTTAATCAGGATTCTGATTCACTACATTCCAAATAAATGAGTCTAGTTGCAAACTTAAGCATACTTCCTGCCGTAGATTTATCAAATATTTTTGTTAGCGCATGCAGCCTTTTAACAAGGGAGCGACTCTGTGGGACTTTATTCTGAGTGAAGATGTATAGAATAATTTCAGCAACCAGAAAGTAACCTGGGCCATCCTAGCTACATTTGAACCACAGAGCTAATTCTATACCATGTTTCAAACCTGAAACCACATCAAGTAATATGGAAAACAATGGGAGTTTTCTTCCATGTGTGGAATCTCTTTTCCAGAATGACTTTTATAATGAAGAACATTAGAGCTCAGATTTCTAAACCATCTTCAGTTTTGTTGGTGTCTTGATAGTTTTTATAGTTTGCAGGGCAGCCAAGGTCCATGAAGATTTTCTTGGGAAACAGGAATATTTCTTAAGTATGTCTACCATGTTGAAAACCTAGTGAAATCATATGGTTTACTTCTGAGCAAACTACTCAGGCACAGGAATTAATCCCTTTAGGTTTAATTTAATTAATAGGATCCCTTAGGATCTTTAAAAGAAGAGATTACTTTTGAGTAAGGTGCATAGGATCCAATTACTCAACTGATTTTTCAGGGAAGAATGTATTGTTGTGATATTTATATATCCCATTTTCCAAGATACGTTGGCTTCCAAAGTATGTTACAATTAGGATGCTAAATAAATTGCCCCAGAAAAGTAGCATATGAATTTAAAAAAAATCAGAAGAACATTTACAACATTTATTCTTTGGAGCCATGTTTTGTTTTTCACAAATTAATTCTAGTTCTAAATTAACTGGCTTAGAGATTTCTCTCTCTGAATTCTTTATCCAAGAATTAGTAGACCGCTTTTTATGACTTAACCAATTTTATAGGATGTTTTCAAGAGACTGGGAGATGGGAGGAATGGAAACTGCCAAGCACTGAACACATAAATTAAAGTTAATACACTTGAATCTGCGTATACATTTGTAGACTGCCTTGTTTAAGTTTTTTCTAAATTTAATAGCATAGCGGTTTCTTGGGCCATCTTATGGTTCAAAACTTTAACTTAGTGTGGTCATGTCACTGTGGTTTATTTTAAAATAAAATGGTAGATTAACTTTTAACTTATTCTGCCGTAGCTGGCTCCCCTTTTAAAGCATTTTCTTTCTTTTAAAAAAAAAAGGTTTGGTTTTTATTTTCATACAAGTAACCACAAGTAAAGCATTACATCTTAACAAGCACTATTTTGTATTATCCAATATTATATCAATTCCTCTTACCATCAACCCACAACAACTATCATTTGCTCTTCCGCTTTCCATACACCATATTATACCCGATTTCATCGCAGCCCTACCTCCTCTCCCTCTCTCCTTCTCCCTACCTCCTTTCTTCCCTCTGCCATCCCTCTCTTCTCTACTTCCCCTTCCTCTCTCATTCTCCTCTCTCCTCTTTCCACTCCTCCTCTCTCTCCTCCTCTTTTCCATCCCTCTCTCCTATCCCCTTTCTCCCTCCTTTCCTCTCTCTTTCTCCCTTCTACTCTCTCCGCTGAGCTTACATGGTGTATTTCAGTGTCTGAGCAAACTCCATTTCATGTTGATGGTATTAATAATTGCATTCCAATAAACCTATTTCCTATTAATAATTTTACATACATCCTCCTTTTAAAAGTATACATATATAACAATTTCATTGTTGTGTTGTCGTCCGTCCCCCCTCCTCAAAAAAGCACATTTTTGAGGCAAAGTGTGAGCCGGGTTCAAGTTTCCAGCAATCCTCCTAATAATATTACATAGTTAAACATCATTAAGCCCCCTTTAAAGCGTTTTCAACTGTCTTAGTTTGTCTGGTTCTGATTCAGAGCCATTTTTAGCTTCAGTGTTTTGTTTTAAGAATGCATTGGCTACTGTAGCACTTTTGGGAAGTTTGCTAGTAGGGGCCTCTGCCAATCCAAGTAAACATTCCACCTACAGTATTCCTCAAAAAGCCAGAAACCGTGTTCCTAATGGAGAAGGAATGCCATCTTGTTTGATTTTTAAGGAATGGCTAGTTGCCCTCTGCTCCTTGCATAAAGAGAACTGCAACCAAAGCATGAAGCAGGATTTGAAACGGTCAAATGAATTGATACTTTTCCTTTGGGGCATTAGATCAGATAAGTTAAACATAGTTTTCTTTTGGTATTTGGGATTTTCTACACTCCTGCTGGCCTCTTGGTTCCAAAGGATCATAAACGTGGAGGAAACAAAATGTCCCGACTTAGTGGTGACAATGATAATAGCACTGATGATAAGAAAGGGAGGGAAACTGTGGGGTGTATGCAATTCTGAAAGCTTTAATAACCCCTGTCTCCAAGATGTCTGTACTCTCTCAGTTCTTCCATCTATCTCTCCTAGATGTGGAGAATGGGCCAAAACGCCCTCAACTGCAATTGATCAGCTTCTGCAAACTTCTCTAACAGGCTGCCCTTAAATAGTCAATTGCATCTCCCATCATTTTTTTAAAGTTTTTTTATTTTTTGTTCTCTGTATGCAATCATAGGTATACATTCACATAGTTATTATTCTTTTTTACATTTGTCATTCCATTTACGGGGTTATAGCATACCATTTGGGTTGCTTTGTTTATCATCCTTTACCTGTACTGCAACACTTTCTTTTCCCTTTCTTTTCTCCCTCCCTCCCTTCTGTACTTTCTTCCTCTCTCCTTTCCCTTCCTTCTTCCCTTACCTCTCCCCTACTCCTCTCTTCCTCTTCCCCTTCCTACCCTTTCTCCTTCTCCCTTCCATCTTCCTCTCCTCCCTTCTATCTACCTTCCCTCCTCTTCCTCTCATCTCCTTGCTTCCTTTCTTTTTCTATTGTTATAGGTGTCTCTTCCAGCGCTAAATTTTTATTTTCTTGGGGTGGTATTTCTGCAGACCAAAAAATAGTTACCGTAAATATCAGTTCTTGTTCTCTTTCCTTCCCAAATCTATCCTAATTATGTTTTCCCCCCTTTGTATTTTACTTTTGAATATATACTTATATATTATTCATCATTTCTTCTGGCTTAGCCAACCAGTACCCTGGGACCAAACTTTAATCTGTGGAACTTTTGGGAGGCTGAAAATCCATTGCACATCAATTCCTAAAGTGCTGTAATTTGGACAGATCACTATGTGTAAAAGTGCAACATATAGAAAGATAAAGTGTATTTGGGCAATTGTAATTAGCTTCCCTCAATCTGGTGCCTGGATTACAATTCCTATAATTATCAAACAATGTGCCTCTTATATTCAAGAGCAATTGGAAAGACAAAAGGGTAAGGAAGAGCATTGCTGACTCATTGAAATATGAAATAGTGAAACCAGAGTGCTGTGTTTGACACACACACACACACACACACACCCAAGAACAAAATTTAAATCCCACCTCCATTATTTAGCTGATAAAGTGGTCTGGGGACATGACATTAAAACCTTTTTGTATGCTTTTCTCCAATGCATTCTTGGTCAACAAGCTAAAACTCAAAAGATCACAAGCGGTCCATTTATTGTGCAGTATATTGCCCTTGAATTTTTCAACAACGACAACAACAACATTGTGGTGGAGTTTTCATTCCACTTTTTAGAACAGAGGTCTTCAAACTTGGCAACTTTAAGACTTGTGAACTTCAACTCCCAAAATTCTCCAGCCTGCAATTCTGGAAATTGAAGTCCACAAGTCTTAGGGATGCCACGTTTGGGGACCACTGTTTTAGAACTACTCTTTGTGGGCTTTCTCGGAACCATCTTTCTTTACCAACAGCTCTCCGAGCAGAGCTGCTGAAGGATGGGGAGAAATGCAGTAAACGAAGAACCTGCAAAGCGGCAGCGAAGCCCAAGAACCTGGTATCCAAAACGAAACACTTCCTTTAAACTGCAGGGGTCTCCAACCTTGGCAACTTGAAGACTTGTAGACTTTAACTCCCAGACTTCCTCAGCCAGCGAAGCTGGGAGTTGAAGTCTTCTGGGAGTTGAAGTTATCTGGGAGTTGAAGTCCACAAATCTTAAAGTTGCCGAGGTTGGGGAGACCCCTCCTTTAAAGGACAAGTAGATCTGCCTGACTTGTCTACCCCAACTCATGGAGCCAAACCAGCCATTCCGCGTTGAATCCAGCCGCAGTCTTTGTGCAAAGCGGCGGCGACAATGTTTCGGCTCCCGGGGGCAGACACGCGTGCAAACATAGACCACGCATACACACGCGCGCACATACAAACCCGCTCCCACCCTACGGGCTGCGCCTTCGTCCTCTCGGCTTCTAATTTAGGCAACCTGGTTCAAATCGGCCGTGCGGTGCGGAGAGGGCGCCGCGCAACGAAAGCTTCGGCCGTGAGCAGGAATAAGCTAACGGGGCGATCTGAGGTCTCCTTAATCCTACCTTTCAAAATAAAAAAAATTAAAACCATCTCCACCGCCTTCCTAATATTGACTGAATGGGGATAATTAATGGCTCTTCATCAAGGCGAATCGAGAAAGGCGAAAGACGAGGAGCCACCGTTCCCTTTCTCGCACTCTTTCTCCGTTTCTGTTTTAAAGGCAACGGGGGTCTTGCCGGGCGGGGGGACCTTACGAGCCACCTAAATCGAACGAGGAGCGAGCGTCGCCCAAAGGCTTGCACATCTAAGGCAGTTTCTCACCCTTGAGTCCATCTGAAGGTGTATGGACTTCAGCTTCCAGGATTTCCCAGCCAGCTGAAATCCATTCATCTTAAAGTTGCCAAATTTGAGAACAACTAATGTAGGGAACAGCTAAGGAATATATAGGAAAAGCATGAGATGTAGATGACAATTATTATTATTATTATTATTATTATTATTATTATTATTATTATTATTACTATTATTATTGCTTTTATTCATTAAACATGAAACTCAGTCAACTGAACATTTAAAGATGTGTCACAAATATCAATGATAATGATGATGATGATAATAATAATAATTATTATTATTATTATTATTACTATTATTATTGCTTTTATTCATTAAACATGAAACTCAGTCAACTGAACATTTAAAGATGTGTCACAAATATCAATGATAATGATGATGATGATGATAATAATGATAATAATAATAATAATGGAGTACTGAAAAAAGAAACAGAAGGCTTTATTTTGGCAGCTCAAGAACAAGCCATAGCCACAAACTGCATGAAGGCGAAAATTCAACATGTTACCACCAACAGCAAATGTCGCCTCTGTAATGAGAAAGACGAGACAGTCGACCACTTGATCAGTGGGTGCAGCAAAATTTCACAAACTGACTACCTACAAACTGACTACCTACAATGCCATTTCACTGGAAATTGTGCCAAAAGTTTGGATTTAAATACAGCAAAAACCACTGGGACCATCAGGTTGAGAAGGTTTTAGAGAATGAGAAAGTGCCCACAACACACCTGACATAACAATAATTGAAAAGAAAAAAGTATGGTTCATTGACATTGCAATACCTGGAGATGCACAAATTGAAGATAAATAGCAAGAAAAAATCGCAAAATACCGGCACTTGCAAATTGAGGTTGAGCGACTATGGAAAAAGAAATCATATGTTGTCCCAATTGTAATTGGAGCCCTTGGAGCAATACCTAAAAGGCTACCTCGCTATTTGGAAATTCTAAATTTACCTGACTTGAACATTCTGATTCTACAAAAAACCATCCTACTTGGAACAGCTTATATCCTCCGATGTTACCTTAACAGTTCCTAGGTTCTTGGTTAGGACTCGAACTGTTGAGCTACCAACCAGGCTGTGAAGGCTGTCAAAGGCTGTGAATCTCACCAAAGATTAACATAATAATAATAATAATAATAATAATAATAATAATAATATAATTATATTATATAATAATAAGTATAACAACTACTACTACTACTACTACTACTACTACTACTACTACTACTACTACTACTTTAAGAAGATACTTGGTTGATACCTAGGATGCTGGCAACAACCCGTATCCACCATTAACACCAGTCAGTTGTATTTGTGATGCATTTTTAATGTTCAGTTTCATGTTTAATGAATAAAGTAGATGATGATGATGATGATGATGATGATGATGATGATGACGACGACGACGACGACGACTTGGCCATTGAAACTACTCAATTATGGACGAAACATGTAACCCATTGTCATCGGGGCACTTGGTCTATGTCGAAGACTGGGAACATCTTAGATTTTAAGAAGGTACTTTGGTTGGCAGCAAACCGTATCAACCATTAGCACCAGTCGATGACATTTGTGATGCATTTTTGAATGTTCAGTTGGCTGAGTTTCATGTTTAATGGATAAAGTATATAATCATCATCATCATCATCATCATCATCATTAGGAGGTGGGAGGGAAAGAGATATCCAGTCCTTTTTTCTTTTTTTGCTTGCTAGCTATTATTTTTCTGTCAACATTTCTCGTTTCATCTCTTCCTTCCCTTCCTCCCTATTTTCTTCTTGCTTGTTCTTTCTGTTCTGGTTTGTTTTATTCTTTTTCTTTTTAATTTTCTCTTTCCCACCAGCTAACTTGGTTTGGCTTCTTACTTACTTACTTACTTACTTACTTACTTACTTACTTACTTACTTACCTTTCGTTTGCATTTTATTTGAAATATTTCTTTAGCTTCTTCCTTGCTCGCCCACCCAAGGAAGATGGCTAGGTGTTGTTTGTTTGCTTTGCGTTTGTCTATAGAGCTTTTAGGAGAAAATTGGTTCTTCGATGCTGAAGTGGTGACTGTGAAAACAGGAAAGGGAGACCCCTGTTTATTTCACTTTGATTAGTGGCCCCGGGAAATGATTTAAGGAACACCCACGAGGGTGTTTTCAAAACCTTTTGCTCCATAAGCTAAAGCAACAAGTTCTGTGCTAATTGAGGAGTAATCATTTTATTGTAGCACAAGCTGGAAATAGACTATAGTACCTAAATCTAGGAGGAAAGAAATCTGGTAAAAATAATGAATAGTTTCTCTTGAATAATAATAACATGGTTAGTCCTGAAGGACTCATAATGTCCTTTATTGTTTTGACCAACATACTAAACAAGGGTTATCTGTCTGGCTTCCATTATGAAATGAAATTCAACTGAAGTTCCCGTTGTAGAAATGAACAAAGAAGAATAGCATGGTTTTCATATCTTCTGATTCTGCTATGCTACATGCCTTGTTTTATTTACTTGTTTTGTTTAACAAGGAGAATATCTTGATCACAATTCCTTGTGTGGGAGCAAATCTGAACAAGGTTGGACTTTGTCCTAATGCAACATATTGGTCATTGCAACCCACTGGCCCTTGATTTTGCTTAGCATTTACTTTGGATGGGGGGGAAAAAGCCTGTTAGCAAACCTCATGTGGTTTGGACCAATTTTCACTTCCCTGCTATTTAAGTAGGATGGTCCCTAAAGTATCCTCAAATCCACAGCGCATCTCCTGCCCTCATACACACCTACCATGGAAGTCACCCCAGTCTACTTTTGGCTCTGAACATAATGAGGGATGGACCTATGAAAACCTTTTATGGAATTTTATGAAAATTGAGCAACCTGTAATGGTAGAAAGGAGCAAGCTTATTATCATATGAGCAAGCAATACAGTTCTTTATTTAATTTCATTTTTGACGTTTGTTTGTGTGTGTGTGTGTCATTCTTCAAAACACAATCTTCAGAATATTTTACAGTTATTTTCTATAAGTCTGAAACCTAACACTGAATACCTGTTAAGGGCACATCACAGAGTTGCATATGTGTCTTTAGGCTAATCAGTCTACCTTTAAAGGTTCTTCAGAAGATAATTTAGGGGATTATGAATACAAATTCAATCTATTTGAAGGAAGGGTGTAATAGAAACAAAGAGAATGATAAGAAGAGTGTGTTGAGTTTTAAATAGCACAATTCTGAGATTTACTGGTGAAAACTAACCGCCACTGAATTACCCTTTCAAATTATCAGTAAAATCAGTGATGACGAATTTACAAACTCTGAAGACTCAACATTTTATTCCTAATTAAAAGGTAGTTGTTTGAAGAATTTATAAGAACTTTTTGAACTGTTCTTGGTCACATAATTCTGTCCAGTTAAGATACTAGAATATAATTTGAATCAATGGAGTTCATCATTTCAAACTCCTTACATCTTATATTTAACTAGTTTGAAAATACTAGATGTCCTTTCCATTATTACTGTACCTGAGTAAATAGCAGGAGCTCACTACAAAATTATCAGTTCATTCTGAGAGTTCATTCTGATTAATAACCTCACAAGAGGTTATTAATTTTTTTGTTATCTCTCTGTAGGTTTCTGTTCTGCCAACTTTAGAATATTAACTATTTCTTATCAATTATCATTGTCAGTGAATTATACCGTTGATTATCCAACTTTCTCAAACTTATCTAAACAACTTAGAAATAGCACGAAAGTAAATAATACTCGTCTCCCTGGAATGATATGAATGCTAAAGTGCAGCACAAAAGAGGTTGTCTATTAATTATCAGTCAATTGTCTGTTTAATTTTAATATGACAGGCTTGCATTTCTAATGTAAGGTTTGGAACTGCCGTGGGGAAAGGTAGTTTCTCAGCCAGCTTCCCAGCTGCTGTTAGCATAACTGGATCGCCTTGTTCTTTCACGGAAGAGGTTGGGACAGGCACCTTGGAACCATGGGACCAATTAGGGTGGTGTTAAGGAAGACAAGAAATCATAGCATAGGGTCTTAATTATTGCCTAGGTTTGGTAGACCCCTCATGATATGCTTTAAGGGGAGAGTATTTGGAAGGCACGAGAGAAAACCTGGGTGAGATACCACCACGGAGGTGGTTTTTGCTTTGTAACTTTATGTAAAAATGTATCCCACGCAGATCAATGCAAGGAAGAGCATAGGATTACAGCTTGGGATAAAATACATATGCAAATGAAAGGAAACCATATTATGCAAAACTCTTTGAGAGAAACAAAGTCTTGCCCAAGATCAAGAGTGCTTGAGAAGAACTGCATGTTCCCATGCAGTTCACACCTCTGGCATTTGAGCAAGAGGCCTTCCCATTGGCTCCAGCTAGTGGCTGTAAGAACTGAGATCAAACTTGCCCATATTTATTTTGCAGTCCCAATGTCAGAGGTACAAAGCAAGACTTATTTCTTTAAAAAATGTAGATGAGTGGGAATGAAAATCTACTGAGATGAGGGACAAGAGAGTTATGCCACAATGCCACTCCTTGGACAGGCGCTACCTGGCTAAGGGATTTAGCCCTTTCACTTTTCAAAGATGAGATTCATGGCTTTGGTCAATCTAGTTATAAAGGTTCCCCTCACACATATATGCTAGTCATTCCCCGACTCTAGGGGGTAATGCTCATGTCCATTTCAAAGCTGAAGAGCCAGCACTGCCCAAAAACGTCTCTGTGGTCATGTGGGAGCCATGACTAAACGGCAAAGGCACACCAAACGCTGTTACCTTCCCACCAAAGGTGGTTCCTATTTTTCTACTTGCATTTTTACATGCTTTTGAACTGCTAGGTTGGCAGAAGCTGGGACAAGTAACGGGAGCTCACTCCGTTATGCGGCTAGGGATTTGAACTGCCGACCTTTCTGGTTGACAAACTCACCATCTTAGCCACTGAGCCTTAGGTCAGTTAAAACTTTGATAATAAAATAGTTTTCAATCCTACTTGAAGATTCCGCTCACTCCATTACGCGGCGCTAGGGATTTGAACCACTAAACTACTGACCTTTCTGATTGACAACCTCAGCATCTTAGCCACTCAGCCACCACGTCCCTATTAATCTAGTTATAAAAGCCCAGTAAACCACATCCGGATCTGGATTAAAATACAGTGAGTGTGGGGACAGCGAATCTTATGAAACCCATCTTGTCCATGTGCAACACTTCTTTCTCAAGGACAGAGCAGATTAACATACCAAAAGTTCTAACCCACCCCTGACCTGGAGTTTAAAAACCACCGCCTTCAATTTAGGAAATACTCCCATTACTGGCTTGGTTTGGCTTAAGGCTACTTCCTACGAAGTTTGACGTTTGACGGTTGCTGCAGGCACTGGACAAACTGGATTCAGGCAACAGGTTAAGCAGGGGTCTCCAACTTTGGCAACTTTAAGCCTGGTGGACTTCAACTCCTAGAATTCCCCAGCCAGCAAAGTGGCTCTGAACGTTGATGCCATGTTTTTTTATGTTGTTACTGATTTTTGTTTTTTTAACGTGGCTATTTTCTTGCTTTATGATGCTGGTGTATTTTATTTGGATTTGATGGTTATCTGGTGGAAGTGGCCTTGGAGCGTTGCTGCGAGTATATTAACATGATAAAGGCCAGTTTGGTTTAATGGTTAAGATGCCAGGTTTGAGTCCCTCCTTAGCCATGAAAGTCAGTTGGGACTGGTCTTTGAGATAGTCATTCTCTCTCAGACCAAGCCACCTCACAAGGTTGTTGTTGTTGTGGGAAAATAGGAGGAGGAAGGGGTGTAAAATATGATCACCGCATTGAGTTATTTGTAAAGATAATAAAGGTGGGATAGAAATAAATTATTTAATAGTGGATTCAAAAACATGCTTAAAGCAATGAACAAATTCCCATGACACATTAAACCACCATTCACTTATACTAGTCTAGCTTTATGAAAACCCAGAATGTTGGAATAGTAAACTTGTTTTGAGCAAATGTGATATGGGAAGCCAACCGTGTCTTTCAGAATCAATCTCTCTTGGTGTGTTTGTTTTTCACATTTTCGAACTGCCCATTTCCTTCCCTGATTTTTGCCCAGAAGCAGATTCTCTTTATCATTAGTATTATCAATACTTTCATTATCATCCTTGATTTAAATTTGTTGTGTTGGATGCTACTTTCTGCTATCTGCTGGTCTTTGTGGGGGAAGTCTGGATGGGGGTAGCCATTCAGAAAATATGGAATTTATGGTACAAATGGCTAAGAGGAAAGATGCAAACAATAAGAAAGCATTAAAGGGGAAAAGATTAAGAAATTAGAAAACAATCATAAAACCGCATAATTAACAAGAGGGGGGGAATGTAAGATATATTGTATATAAAATAGTACAGAATAGTTATAAGAGGAATATATGTACATAGATAGATATAAGATGTATTGTATAGAAATAAGTACATTGAAAGAGTAATATGTATAGAATAAATATAAGTATAAATTACCATATTAGTAGAGTGTGTGTGTGTGTGGGTGTGTGTGTGTGTGTAGATGGATGGATGGATGGATGGATGGATGGATGGATGGATATATGTGGATGTAGATATATACATAAAGGTATACATGTATGGATAAAAAGAGTATAATGGACGTTTAGTGATGTTTAATAAAAACATTTAAAAAAACAAAATATGAATTCCCATTTCCCGTGGCTGGGGTTTTGGAAGAAGATAGCTCAAGTTAATGGTAAAAGTGTGGGTCCTTTTCTAGAGAAAGGATCCAAGTTCAACCCTAGTAATCCACTTCAAAATAGGAGGGAGGTTGTGAATGGCTTCTGTTTGAGAGTTGCTATCAGATAAGAGTAATTAGATATTTCATGATCTGAAAGATTAGATTAGATGATTAAATCCAGATTCTCAAGGAGGTTTTCAATGGTAGGAATTGTAGGACGTCAGGCTGTCATGCCCTCACTTCAACTAGATAGAGAAATTCCTGCAGGAGCCTTTCCGAACCTAGTGCCTTCCAAAACGTGTTGAAATGTCAATGAGATTATAAGGGTTGAAACCCAACCCACGCATGGGCACCAGGCTGGGGTCTGCTGCTGCACAATTTCTATGCATGGTAACACTCTCTTCCCAATTCAGACCACCATGTACAATTTACTGGGCCCTATTCTGTAACGTATGTAAAGCCATTAATTCAACTTTAACCGGGTTTAAACACCTCTCTTGTTGATTTGCCATGGCTAGTCTTCTTTAAATCCAGGGGATCTGCATTTTTCTCAGGAGTAGTAGCCGTAGCATTGCGCCTGGGTTTCGTTTAAAAAGTGCTAAAACTGGCATTTCCACGTCTCCACTTCAGTTTCTGAACTCAAAACTGGCGAGGCAGCCTTCTTAACATTCCCTTAACTGGGAGTCTCACTGACAGCAGCGACTTCTGTGTAGTAGATATATTTAGGATTACGGAGGGCAAGCGCTGGTTTCTTACCAGCGAAAGTACTGAGCTTGGTGTATCTCCTTCTGTGTAGCTTTACTGTAATCGCCCTTTGTCAATACAAAGTCAGCTGGATTGGTTTCCCCCTCCATCCTAACTTAACGGCAGACCGAGGTGTATCTTTAGGATTGCTTTAAATACAAGCGTTAGGGTGCTCTTGGGTTGCCCCTTTGCGCTCAATCTTCAATCTGATGAGAGAAAAGGTGATATAATTCCTTCACCCAACCTCAAAGGGCTGGATCTGGACTAGTCCTTCTCCAGCTCATTCGTGTCTTCTTACTCCTTCCCTTTCCCCAAGTTGGGGGAGATATTCTCCTTTGGGTGTAGAGTCGGGGTGTGTGTGGTATCTTCTGCCAACTGTTCTCCACTCTGCTCCTACTACGGAGTAGTTTCTGCCGCGGTCGCGCCGTCCCTTGCTTTAATAAGAGCTTGGAGGGATTTACGCGGCGTGTGTAGCAGCCCTGGGAGGTTAAGGAGAATCGGGCTATGGTTAGTAAACCAATTGTGGAGAAAAGCTCCGGATTCTTATTGATTTACTTATAGGTCATCTACTGGCGGTGCTTAGGGAGAAACTATTTACTTTATACATATACTTTATGATCTTGGGGGAATTAGAGGCAATCCAATAAGAAAAGAGCGAGAATCGTCGAAAGCCCCTATTTAAAAGACTTAAGCAAATTAGAGTCTTATCAGCTTAAAACCCACTACAAGTGTCTGCATCCAAACGCTGAGGGGTCCCGAGGAGAGGCAGGTCGCTGCCAAATCGCAGGGATAAAGCGCCGTCGTTTAATGAGCGGATAATGAGCCGCATGTAAATTAACGAGACCTGCTTATTCTTTAGCTATACTGCTAAAATTCTACGTGGGTTTTAGCGGGGAAGGCGACAAAAGGGGCGGGCACCGTCCCCTCCATAAAGGGGAGGGGATGGAAACGGGGCTGGGTGGCTTGCATCCCGAAAACCGGGGTCCAATCCTGCGAGTCTCAGCTCTTTTACCCACCCGGCTGAGTCGATCCTCCTGCTACCGCTGCTGAGAACTCCATGGATTTAATAACTGGGAATCCAGAGTGAAAAAAATGTGGAATTTTATTTCCTCCGGATTGTTAAGGAAAGAACGCAAAGCACCTTTTAAAGTAACCAACGGTACCAACGGGGGTTGCGAGACAGAGAGAAAAACAGCCTCGGTTTGTGGTATTCACATTGCCCCGCACTCTCCAAGGGGAGAGACTAAAGAATAGATACGGTTTCCCAGCCCGGCTAGAAGCAAACTCTACCCGAGATTCTATGTGTGCCTTTCCCTAAAGGTTGTAATATAACACCACCCTTAAAAAAAAACACCGAAAAGAAAGAATAGGCCATTTCACCTGCGGAGAGAGCATTTCTGTTTGTACTTAGTTTTGTTCACTGAGATGGGGGGCTGCTCCTGTGTAGGCAGGCTGGCTCCAGTGCCTGTATTTGTGTCAGAGATTTAAGACCCATATTTGTCACAAGTTGCAAGGCTGCATTTGCGGGTTGGGAACATAATTCCAGCAGAGTAAAACGCGTAGTGTTAAATCCCGATGACGCCTCAATAAAACCTATTTATTTTTAAGGTCCTGTCTCTGCAGGCGAGTCTCCGTGACTATGGACCCTCACCTGGCTTGTTTTAAGGGCCAAGCGAGAACCAAATTAAAAGTTTTCAGCATCTGGTTTATTTCTAGGGATTTTTTTTTCATTCTTCTTACTACAATTTGGTTTTCGTTATTGTAAAAGGAAAGATAGCAAAAGGACGTTAGGGACTCTTTATTTTGAAAAAGGGCGAAAATGCAGTGGCATATTCAACTAAGACAAACCATATCTTAGTTTTTGTTTTATTGGGAGGGGACAGGGG
The DNA here is from genome assembly GCF_009769535.1 of Thamnophis elegans. Lineage (NCBI taxonomy): Eukaryota > Metazoa > Chordata > Lepidosauria > Squamata > Natricidae > Thamnophis > Thamnophis elegans. The sequence goes on along the minus strand of NC_045549.1, from coordinate 25,498,605 downwards.
CTCAACCGCCAATTACCTCTGTCTGTTCCGGTGTTGGATGGGTACTAGCTTCAAATTTTTGCAGTCTTACCAGCAAAAAGAATGAAATGTGTTTAGGATTAGTACAAAGTTCTTTTAGAATCCGATGGGCAGACGGTTATAAAAGATCAGTGAAAATCATCGGTGGTAGTTTAAAGTCACGGGGGAGGATTTTAAACAATAGTATTGCAACAGTTAATGGGGACATTTATTACACTGTGTGTATTCAGTGTAATAATAATTGACAGCCGCGAACTACACAGAGGTCCTAAGCGGATAGAAGTATCTCTACGCTTTTCCCCACGACCGTCTCTTTCTCGCTTACTTTGGCATGTTCTAAAAAGTAAAAAACGTGTAGTTTTTCTCTTCTGCGTCACTGAAACCAAAGTCAGAGATCATCGCAAAAACTCTCCAGGCTGCGTTTCCCCTCCGGGATACCTGCTTTCTTTTAATCTAAGAGAGGGGGGAAATCCTTTGTGTGGTTCTAGGGAGCGATTGTGAAGCTCGTAGCCTTCTACGTTGGGGTTATTGAGCGGCTCCAAGACTTCTTGCAGGCATCTTCGAAATAAATGTAGGAGAAAGCTCTCCCCCCCCCCCCCAGGATGAAAGCTTAGGTAATAAGAAGATTGCCTCGTCGACGGATTTCCTCCCCCCCCCCCTAGATTTTCCAATTTTCCCTTTGCTGACTTGCAACGCATAGCTCGAAAACTTGACTGGAGAGAGAAGGGGTTTGCGAGGGGAGGGGGGGGGAGAGAAAAAGAACAGCGAAGCTTTCCATTGAGCCTTGCCCAGAGTTCCTGATAGGCTGTTCCTTATTATAGGCCTGCGCCGGGGCGTTGCGCTTTCCGATTGGCTGCGCTCCGCGTCCGTCTCGGCCTCCGAGCGAGTCTGGATCGCGGGGGGGAAGGCTGGGAGGAGGGAGAGGGAAAGGGGCCGGCTGATAACCGCTGGCCCGGGAAGGCGGCCTCTGGCTTTAAGACGTTAGGCAAACAGGGAAGCCAGTGAGGAGCCGGGCTCTCCGAGCGCCCGAGAAGGGAAGGGAAGTCGCGGCCACCGCCGGGCCAGAACGCCAGCGGCTCGCTCCGGGATTGCTTGCTTGCTTGTTTTGCAGCCCACCGACGGACCGATTGCTTTGGATCTACCCCGCTCTACCTGCGCCTGATCGTCCCGCGAGTCCGCTCGGGGTGATTATTCATGGTCTGCGCCGCTGCTGTCCGCCTTGGGAGTCTAGGGCTCAGGTTGGCCACGCTCTCCCAGCGGGGGCGCTGGTGCCGCGGGAGCCTTGGCTTTGCAGTGGTCGATGCGGAGGGGGGACTCGGCGGAGGGGGGCGGCCGGGGAGCGCCCTTGCCTTGAGGTCCGGACAGGATTGATTGATTGATTGATTGACTGCCTACCTGCTTGAAGGGGCCGGGAAGGAGCGAAATCTGGCCAGGGGGTTGAAGCAGCCGCTGCTCCTGGGCCACCGACTGCGGCAGCCTCTGCCTCTGGCAGCGGCTCACCCTCCCTCGCCGGGGTTCTTCTCCGCCAGCGCGCAGCCCCCGGCCGCCCGGGTTGGCTGGCTGGCTGGCTGGCGACGCTCGATGAACTGCCTGAAAGAACCGCTCAGCCTGGAGCGTTTGGGAGCCGGGAATAAGCTTTGCTCCACCTCCCCTTCCTCTTCCTCTTCCTCCTCCGTCTCCTCGTCTTGCCACCACCACCATCACCACCACCACCATCACCACCAGCAACAGCCGGCTCTGGTTATGGCTTCAGCCCTGACCCCCGGCCAGCCGCGATCGGCCCTGGAGTCAGCCAAACACCGGCTGGAGGTTCACACCATCTCCGACACCTCCAGCCCCGAGGCCGCAGGTAGGCGCTCCTTTCCCCCAACCCAGCCTCTAACCTTCCTCCGGCTTCTCGTTTTAGAGACGCTCTTCCCCTATTATTGCACAGTGGCAACGGACGTGTGTGTGTATAAGAGGGGGGGATAATGTTCTGTTCTTCCCATAGCTACAAATTAGAAAGGTAGAGAGAACTTCAAAGGAACACCACCAACAACAAAAACCAATTCTCCACTCCCTTTAAGATGGAGAAGGCGAATCCGATCTCGTCAGGTATTTGCTGTGTTAGACTGGAGAGGGCAAAGAATGGGGACAATTTTTATATTCCATCTTCTGGCCCAACCTTGATATTCGCAAGGGAGAGAAGGTGGCCCCAGCAGCAAACCCAACAGGAGGTCGGCCCCGCTAAGGTAAAAATCAGAGCCATAATTCCCAGGGGTATCACCTGATTTAAGCAGAGATTATCTCTCTTCTGAAAGAGTCACAATTTGAACTCTTTCCTTACTGGAAACTAAAGGGGGGAGGACGGGGGGGGGCTCTTGAAATAACGACGTGTCCAAAATCTGAGATTAGTGAAATGAATGTGATTGCAAGCGGTTGTAAGCCTCCCTGCAAGTGTCTGAGGCTTTCCAATATAGCTGCAATTGGGAAATTTTGCTGCAGAAAATGCTGCTGAAAGACAAACGCCACTCCTGTCTGTGCTTACTCAAGAGTAAGTCCTGTTGAGATCAACTGAATGTATCTGAGAATTAATGTGCATGGAGTTCAACTGCAATTGAATTCAACTGCTCGTGTGTGCAAGAGCTCAGAACTATCTGTCAGAATATGCAATGTACAGTATTTTAGCCCAGGGAGAAGGAAAGAACTGAAGCGGACTTAAAATGGATTTATTTGCAATTAAACACGATCAGCTTTATAGTTCGGGTTCAACCACAAAGTCTTGGGTTAACGCTACATTAATTTTATTTATTTATTTGGGGCTAAATCCACGGGTACAGTTGACCTTCTGCTGAGTCGAATACAGCACGTTTAGCGTGACCACCTCAAATTATACTGAGGTCAATCCATAACTCAAATTTGCTAATTTATATAAAGGACACTCTTGAGACCTAAAGAGAGCAGGGTATCTATCTTTATATGATTGTAGATATTTGCCGCAGTTCTTATTGTACATAAAACGTGCTGCTGTGTGTAAAACAACTGCTCCTGATAGGATTCTCATTGCAGTTTTTGATATATTTGGCATTTATTCTTTTCGGCTGTTTGTATCAGTCGAGATCAACTCTCCCATTTGCGACCTACTATTTGATATAATTCCTGGATGTCCCCAAAGTGGGCATGTCTGGAAAAAAATGTAAGAATATGCAAGATAATAAATACTAGGTTTTTTCAAAATCTGTCTGTCCTTTGAAAAAGGACGTTTGTGTTGCATATTTAGGTACCTTAAACCCAGAGCAATGGAGCCTACTGCATGCTGCTTGGGAATTCTGGGAACTGAAGTCCACAAAGTCTTAAAGTTGCCAAGGTTGTGGAGACCCTTGTTCTATATTCTAGAAGATTTGTCAGTTCAGACTTGTACTATCCCACTACAACCAACGGCGGTTATAGATTTAATTGCAACAAAACCATATGCTTTAAGGGAGAAGGGGTGAGCCATCCCTGGAATAATCGCTGCAAACCTGCTTGGACCTGGCCGTTTGAACGCTCAGGGATTAATTTACACAACCCACGTTCCAAGTCTAAGCAGGTAGTTTTGTACCGTGGGAATCCCCCTTTCTTTTCCCTTTTCAATTTTCAGCCCATGCTTTTGGTACAATCTTTTCCAAAATCTGGGAGAATCCACAGCACAAGGAAGCCACTCTCGCCCGTGGACGCGCGCCAAGGATGAGGGGGCGCTTTTCCATTCTCAGTTGGGTTGTTTATCCTGGGAAGGAAGCGCCTTCATTTTATAAGTAGATTTCTGCTTCTTTTCACCAAAAACTATCTGGTGGCGGATAGGTACACGCCTGGTTTTTCTTTTTAAGTGGTTCTTACTTATTTTAAGTCATACCGCCGTGGCTGTGGCTCCTTCATGCCGACTCCCCTTGATTTCCAGCGGCGCTGGCTGAAATGAAAGGGATTCGCCCTTTCCCACAGTTGGCTCGCGTGGGCTTCCAGTCGCTGGCCTGCGGAGCCGACCGAGGGAAGGGGGCGACTTCTCACTTTGCCGCCGCCGCGCCTCGCCTTTTCCTCTTCCCCGACGGGCCCCTGACCCGAAGCTGCTTTTTTTTTCCTTTGGCAGAGAAAGAGAAAAGCCAGCCGAGCAAGAATGAGGACGCGGGCGCCGAAGATCCGTCCAAGAAGAAGCGGCAGCGACGGCAACGCACTCACTTCACCAGCCAGCAGCTGCAAGAGCTGGAGGCCACCTTCCAACGCAACCGCTACCCGGACATGTCGACGCGGGAGGAGATCGCGGTCTGGACCAACCTCACCGAGGCCAGAGTCAGGGTAAGAGAGCGCCGAGGCGCGGTGGGGACGTTGGGCGGGACTTTGCGGGGAGAGGAGGAGGTGGCGGCCGCTGCTTTCGATTTCGCCTCCAGCGAGGCGGGCTTTTTGGCCCGGCGCAGCTCCTCGGTTCTCTGTCAGGCCCCTGACGGATTGCCTTCCCTTCCGAAGATGATGGATGGCGCCGAACACTGTGCGGCGTGTTCTGAACGGGATGCGAAGGAGCAAAGGGGACCTGCGCCAAGAAAGCGGCTCGGGGCAGGCTCCGACGTGCGCCCAGCCCCAAACTGCGCCAGGCCTCGGCCGCCTTCCCAGGCCCCGCGACGCTCCCTTCTCCGCATTCTTCCCACCCCCCCTCCTTTCCCTCCGCTTTCACAACTCTGGTGGCTTATTCCCCGTCCCTCTTCTCGCCTTAGATTTATGGCTCCATCTAAAAGCCCCTCAAATCCGACAGGATCAGGCAGCTCAGCCGGAGGGGGGAAGAAAGAAAGGGAGGGGGGAAAGCTTCCCCCATGCGCCGGAGAGGAAGGGGGAGGGCCGTTTTTTCTATCGAGGTTGTAGTTCAGAACTACTCGTGGCAGGAAAATCAGATGGAATCCGGTGCGGCTCGACTTCTCCCTGTGCAAACCGAGCTTAGGTTTTCAGGCAGAAATTCGTAGATGGGGGTCTGTTAATTCGTTGGGATTAGTCGTGACTCTCAAACTCTAAAAAGGGTTTGAATAATTACTACTGCTCGGAGTCAGGAAAGTTGGTAAGCGAACCTTTGGATTTGATTCCAAGGTTTACTTGAAGTGGAAGTAAATTCAGTTTACTTCATTTCACCAGTTTCAGTGGAAGCCAATGAAAAGAAGGGAAGGGGGCAGAGGTGTCCGGAGAAGCAGAGGTCAGCTTGTTTCAGTGTTGTCGCTGCTGTTGTTTCATGCACACACACACACACACACACACACACGCATTCATGGAGGCGCACACACATGGGAGAGGGAGAGGGAGCTGTTTTTTTTAAAAAAGGAGTGGTGATAAACCATACAGTTGTTTTCTTGGATGAAAATGAAAGAGACTTTCCAAAAACAATTGTTGTGAAAAGGGAGGACTTTTGAATGCAGTCCTACTACTTGCTCCACCTTTAACCGCCTTTCTTTCCAAACTTTTGCCACTAAGAAGTAGAGTGTAAAGTAGATACGTTGAGTATCTATTGAGGAGAGTAGATACGTTGTTTTGTGACGAAGTTATCCATATTTACGAAAAAAAATGTTGCCTTTGCAATGTGAAAAGGAAGGTATGGATGGATTGGTCTCCATTTAATCGAGGAAAGACAAATGAACGCCGAAATCCATTCCTGCCGCCCTTTTGAGGAATCCCTTTTAATTGCCACGCTCAGAGAATACACATCCCAAAGTTGTTTTAAATGAAAAATAGGAAGGACTCAAGGTTTCGTACAAATAAACAACAAGCGACTGGGGAGGAAATATGGCACAGTAAGGGGGTAGCTGATCCTTTTGGCTTCCTCAGTCCATTGAACCCGGAATTCCTGTGGTTCAAACCATTTAAACCGAAACCCTTGCAATTAAGATGGTCTCGAATGAAGTCCTTTTCTTGGAAAATTGTCCTTTCGGAAACAACGCGGTACAGGGATCTATCGAAGCCACCTTCCGGGGTCCTTTAACTACCTTTTGCTTCGTTCTAAAGAGTAAAATTGTTACTCTTGAGATTTTGCTGTTGGGATTCTAGGCAAGTTTCTTCCGTGTGTTTGTCTTCTAATGGGCGATGCAATCACACCCTCAGATATTCAACTGTACTATGGGTATTATGATGGCTCCAGTCTGCAGTAAACCACATCTAGACTGATTTTACTCTACAACAACTTGTCGGATTGTCCCAAACGCCTAAAACATAAACAAAAAAAAACCAACCTCGGCCGATCCCCTGCTCCAAAAGCGCCTGGCTCTGCTCTTGGGGCCTTGAAGAGACGCCCTGACCTCCATTGCAGATGGCGGAAACACGATCCGCCCTGCAGGTTGTCTTGCAGTGGCCGCCTCTGCAGAGTTTCAGGGGCGCAGAGCGGTACAAAGCGCGGCCTAGACTTCGGTTGGCGTGGCATGCGGGGGAGGGGATGGAGCCCGGCGGGTCCCCGGTTAAAGCGAACTTTCGCGTGGGGTCAACCCAAGAGCAGACTGGCCATTCCAATCCACATCGGAAGGTCGCAGGAGGCGGGTGGGCCGAGCAGGCAGCTGGGAATGTGGATTGGAGAAAGAGGCGCGCGCCTGTCGCCTTTGTCTTGGCGGCGGAGGCGCCCGTCCTCCTTTCTCGCGTCGAGAAAGAGAGAGCAAAATTTGGCAAAAGCGCAGGGAAGCAGCCGGCCCGGACCCGGCTTAGCTCTACTAATGATTAGCACATGAAAGAAAGACGCTCCTGTCACCAGCCGTTAAGGTAAAAGATTTATTAGAAGGTTTCCTAGCCGATATATATTTAGGTTGACTTCTTTTTTTTTTTTTCCACCGGGCTGCTGGAGAGAAAATCATTCACCGGATTTAAAATTGCTCCTGGATTATTAATATCATCGCGAGGATCGTTCTTCCTCTCCTGGGTAGAAAAATAGGTGTTAAAAGCGGATTAACTTCCTTGCCTTAGACTTCTAGAGTCGTTGGAGGAAGGAAGGGGAGTTAGGGGTTTGGAGTGGGGAAAAAGAATGAGCCATATATTCCTTTTGTTCAAGATTACCACTCGGATCAAACTGAATGAACTGCAGAGCAGAGGGAGGGAGGGGAGAGAGAGAAAGAGACAGGCAGAAAGACCAAGCCTTTAATAAATCCACATCATTGGCATGTAAGTGTCTTAGTGTCTTCACTAAGGAAGAACTTTTATAATGTTCATCTGATACCTCTTATTCTAAGATCTTAAAATTGGAGAGAGAGGAGGGGGGGCACAAAAGCGGGGTGAAAATCAACCAGCAGATGCACAGGACGTTTTCTTGGCTAGGTCTCAGATTTGGTTAGGAACGGTCTTCGCCTTCGGACCTCAACATACCTTTTGTCAAAGTCCTCCCCGTCTCCAAAGTCAGCTGCGGATAAGCATTTTTGTCCCTTTTAAGGAGAGGGAAATTTGGCCGCTCTCTGGAAAAGCCCATTTGTTTTCAGATTCAGCGCGTATAAGCGAGTTGTTCTGAGCTTATTATCCGAAATGTAAATGCCAGGGTAGACTGGGTTGTTTACGTAGCCACGCAGATATTAAGAAGGCCGGGGGAACAAAACTGTTCACACTCCGTGTGGACCAGCTTGGGCGAAAGGTGTAGTAGCGTCCTTGGGCGAAACAGGTTTTCCGTGCTGACCTCAGCGAAATCTGAGGAAATGGCGTTCGGGGAGGGAGGGGGAAGGTCTCTCTGCCCACAGAACTTCGCTCTGTTTTACTGGGACTACTTGGGCCTTTAACTCTGGGAGACCAGCCCGGACATTTCCGTGCAGGTTACTGAAAGCTTTCTTGGAAGGGAGGCTTGAGGTTGAGCGCCAGATCTGTCGTGTGGTCGTGAGGATGCGAAGACTTTCAGTGGTGCCCCTCTCTCGAAAAAAACCCGAAGAGGCCCTTGCTAGATAAATAACGGTACATTTCACGCGTTTCACGTTCGGACAACCTTTAAGAGTCTTTTTCTTTCTTTCTTCCTCCCCTCTCCCCCCTGTAAAGGAGCCTTGAAAGGTTTTATTTATCGCATCAGAAGGCGGATGATCGGGTGTTTACAGGCTCAGCTTGAAGGACTTGCGTTCTTTTTAAGAGGGCCTTTTTTTTAAAAAAAGAAAGATTGTTGGTCGAATAGAAACCTGGATGAGTAAAAGTCCGAGGCTGGAGCTGGAGGGGGGGGAGGAAGAAGTGTGTCTATGGGTGGGACGGGTGAAGGGGGAATTCTGGTTTGGGGTGCTCGCTCGCCCCCTCCCTTCCCACAGGGAGCCCGGGAAGCCCCGTAGTGGGGGTCGCGGTGGGCTGAGAGGGCGAGGGGGAGCATGCTAGGGTCCTTTGGTTTCCCCGCAGTGACCAGTTTCTCTCCTTCGCTCTGTTTCCCTCCTCCTCCCTCCCTCCCTCTCTCTTCCCTCTCCTTAAGGTTTGGTTCAAGAACCGGCGGGCCAAATGGCGGAAGCGGGAGCGGAACCAGCAGGCGGAACTCTGTAAGAACGGCTTCGGGCCGCAGTTCAACGGGCTGATGCAGCCCTACGACGACATGTACCCGGGCTACTCGTACAATAACTGGGCCGCCAAGGGGCTGACCTCGGCCTCGCTCTCCACCAAGAGCTTCCCCTTCTTCAACTCCATGAACGTCAACCCGCTGTCCTCGCAGAGCATGTTCTCGCCCCCCAACTCCATCTCGTCCATGAGCATGTCTTCCAGCATGGTGCCCTCGGCGGTGGCCGGCGTGCCGGGCTCCGGCCTCAACAGCCTCAATAACTTGAACAACCTGAGCAACCCTTCGCTCAACTCGGCCGTGCCCACGCCCGCCTGCCCCTACGCCCCGCCGACCCCTCCCTACGTTTACCGGGACACGTGTAACTCTAGCCTGGCCAGCCTGAGACTCAAAGCCAAGCAGCACTCCAGCTTCGGCTACGCCAGCGTCCAGACCCCGGCCTCCAACCTGAGCGCCTGCCAATACGCCGTGGACAGGCCGGTGTGAGAGAGAGAGAGAAAGAAAGAAAGAAAAAGAAGCCAGCCTCTTCGGCCGGGCTTCGGGGTGGCTGCTCTCGTTGCTGCGTGGGAGGGGGGGAGGAGGGCGGGGAAGAAAGCCGGCAATCGTGCGTGACCGTCGGAAGGGACGAAGGCGGCTTCTTGGCTTCGGCATCTTAAGGACACGAACCTTCCATCCAAAGCAAACGGGCGCTGGGGCGGGCGGGGGAGAGCGAGCGAGAGGAGGAGCAATTAGAGGGCCGAATTTAATCTACCCAGGCGGAGGGGAGAGGGCGAGAAGGGAAACCCTTGAAATTACGGCGTTCTTTGCTTTTTAAAGGGTGTTTTTCGGCTCCTTAAAATAAATGGAAAGAGGTTTTGTTTGTTTTTTTAAGAAAAAAATGGGAAAGAAATGTTCCCAACCGAGACAAGGACATATATTATTATAAATATATATAAAATACGGACAAACGTTTGACTGGATATGGTATGACATTTTAATGTTCCTATAAGCTTGTTATTTTTTATGTTTAGCATTGTTAACATTAAAAGGAAAAAAAATGACGGGAAAGGATGTATATATATATTGAAATGTCAAAATTAATTTTATAAAAGCAGTTGTTAGTAATATCTCCACAGTGTTTTTAAAAAGTTAGGCTTTAAAATAAAGCATGTTACACAAGAGAGTAGGGATTTGTTTTTCTTTTCCGCTTGCGAGCAAGGGAATGTATATAGTGTACTAAATGCAACACTGTATGTTTCTAACATGTTATTATTAATATTATTAATATTATTATTATTAAAAAGGAAGTCCCATTGTGTGAATATCAGTTTTTAGAATAGTACCTCTGGTGGATGCAATGGTGACTTGAAACTGCAATGTAAAACATACCCGTGTATAACATTTTCGTATAATTAGTGTTTTCCTTTTCAGACAACATTGGAAAAAAAATGTGTTTCATGGGAGTAAAATATACAGCATACAGTTTGGTCTGGATTTTTTTTTTGTAAATTTTGAGCGAATTTCCCAGGGAGGATTTCCCAAATACTAAAGAAAAATAATACTTAGCTCTTATCCAACCTGTTGTTTAAAAAGGGAGAAAGAATCTTATTTCGGTTTTTTTTAAAGCCCCTGAAATCTTAATTAGGGCCTGAGAACTTCGAAAATGCCCGATTTTCTCCTCTCTTTCTCTCTCTCTCTCTCTTTCTTTCTCTCTTTCTCTCTTTCTCTCTCTTTAGCATAGCGGCATGAAGGAGGAGGTTGTAAATAAAGTGCCAGTCTTGCAAAAACGAAGTGTGTTTTCCAGGACCGGGAGAACGAAGGTCTGTCATTTGCTTCATGGATCGAATCAACCAATACCCGAGTGGATTCGATCCAGAAGAGGTCATATTCTCTTGACTTTCCACGAAAGAAATTGAAAGAAGCCTTTAAAATAGAGGCTGCTCTGAAGTCTGGAGGGAACCTCGCGGAATTAAATCCCCGTGGCAAATTTGCCTTTCTTGCCAGCCATTTTAAACCTGGAGCTTTACAAGTTCTGAACCTTGGCCGGAGTGTGCCTAGTACAAATAACTGACCAATAAAATGATCAAATAGCCTAACGTTTCTCCCTCACTTTTTTTTTTTGGTCTCTTTCTCCCTCCGCCCCCTTTAAACGAGAGTCCTCCGTTAATTAGAGGGGAACAGACCTTTGCCCCAAATCGATGCCGGCCCCACCCCTAATGACCCTCGATTCCCCTGTGGACCGGCAGTGGGGGAGGGGGGAAATAAGCGGGCTAGGCTGGGGCGGCTGAGGATTTTTTTTTCCTTTCGGGGAGGGGGGGCGGCGACGGCGTGGCAATTGGTTACAACCTTTGGCTTCCCAGCGAGGTGGATCTACTTGGATCTGGAGAGCTACTGGTTCTTAAAAAAATCATTCCGGATTACGCTTTGTATCAGGTCTGCGGCAGGATGACGCAAATCAGGATGAATGGACCTCGCCAGCTCTCTGAGCCGGGAGGTTCCGACAAAAAGACAGGCAAAAGCTAAAAGGATTTAAAACAAAACTAACACAAACACGAAATGAGGATCGAAAGAAAAGAAAGAAAGAAAGAAAGAAAAAGAAAGAAGGAAAGAAAGAAAGAAAAAGAGAAAAGAAAAGATCCAACGCGCATACAGCGGACGTGGTCAGAAGGATTGGAGAACCCAGACCCAAAAACATTCCCGCCTCTTCCCGGATGCCCAGATTTTTTTGGGGGGGGGGGTGCCAATTTTGTTAATGTTGTAACTTTATCAATAATCACAGCAAACAGCAAATCCCTGCTTTTGTTCTGCTCCGCATCGCAGCCGAATAGCAGGGAGAGAAAGATCCCAGCTAAAGTCCATCGCTGGTGATGGCCAGGCCCTACAAAGCAACTTCTCTCTTTCCCCTCCCTTTTTGTTTTCTTATTTTCCACAGCGGACTAACCCTTGCCTGCACACGAAAGCCTCCCCCTCCCTTATCTTTCGGGACAGCGGAGGAAGGGCAGGGGAACTGAAGGGAGGAAGACTGCAAGGGGGAAGCCGGAAATGTCCAGCACCTGAAGTCGCCTCTGCCCAAGCAAACTTACAAATGCAGCAGCAGGAAACTTACTCAACCGCCCATTTTTGGCTTGACCTGTTACGCATCCATTCCCTTCCGCCCACAAACCCTTCGCCACTTAATAGGGTTCGGGGAAGGCTGATTTGATAGCTCATCGCCTGCAAAGATAGGCCCTCAAACACGCGTGGGCTCCGTGTCCCGACCAAGAAAAATGGACTGTCCGCCCAAAAACTCAAAATGCGGAAGCTTCCGAATTCACCCGCGCGGGAAATATTCTGAGTCCCTTGAGACTATAATCTTCCGGTTTCAAGGAAGCGTAAAAAGCCTAAATGTGTCGCTGTTTGGGTTGATCTGTGGGAGGGGGAGGGGGAACCAGCACTAAAAACATAGGTGACATATACGACGGAGTAAAAAAAAAAAAAAAGTAGCCGGGATCCAGTGGAAAATGCGCGCCTGTCAAATTTCAAAGTTTGAATACTGAGAGTCCAAAAATCACAGCTGAAGATCGATCTGTCCTGAATGTCATCTTAGATGCAGCTTGGGCACAACCTGGCGCCCTCCAGATGCGTGGGACAGCAAGCCTGCCCACTCCCAGCTGTGTCTGGCTGTCGAACACATTAGAGCAGGGGTCTCCAACCTTGGGAACTTTCAGCCTTGTGGATTTTCAAAGCTGGTTAAGGAACTCTGGGAGTTGAAGTCCACAAGTCTTAAAGTGGCCCAGGTTGGAGACCCCTGCATTAGAAGGGCTCGAAGGTAGGAAGTCTCAGAGTGGGGGAAGGCCTGAGGGTGAGGAGTGGGGAAGGTCGAGTGGCCTGCATTCACCCCAACTCCAACCTCAGGGCGGTCGCAAGGGTGGGGAAGCTAAAAGCAGCCGAAACGGGGACTTTCTTCCTTATCACCTTATTTGCATCGCCAGGAGTTTGCTGTCGATTGATTCACTCTTGTCAACACTTCAGATTGGGGAATGAAAGGGTCTGGGAGATATTTATGACGGCTGTTCTCCTACGTGCCCAGTGTTTAAAATAATGGTAATTATTAATCCGATTGTGGCCAACCCGAACCAGCACTTTAATAAAGAACCAGAAGAGAGTTCCTGGAGACCCCCTCCTCTTTTTCGCCCATTCTGTTCATTCAAATGTATTTCTAGTGTGGCCCATTCATTTGGGGATGCAGTGGTGGGCCTTAAACAGAGATTTCCAGGTCTCCGGTATCAAGGAGATTTTTTAGAAACAAGTTTCGGAGAAATCAGGGCGTTTGCTTAATTTCCCATTCAGGGATGGAAGACCTGCAGTTTATAGACTGGTCCCATGTTCAGAATTCAACCCCATGATTTTCAGTGGGACCTTCTTCCCACATAACCGGCTTCAGGACCGCAGCCTTATTAGTGTCTATCTGTAATGTTATTCATGGCAATGGAGCCTAAATGCTCCTGGATTAGACCATACATCGAATCCAATGAACCCTCGTGCTGGATTCTGATCTGGTTAACTCGATTCGTGAACCCTGATTGACTCTCCACCCCTCACCCCCCCACACACAAAAAAGCTTGCATTTTATTGTCTAAAATGGGAGAGAACCTTGTTTCCAGGCCAGCAGGTAGAGGAGTGCAGGAAATGATATCCCCCCCCCCTCGTTTTAAGGGGATATTCTTTTTTTCTTTTTCCCTTCAAGTCCTTCTTCTCTTTCTCCTTCTGTCTCTGCGTGACCATTTATTTCTTTCCGGGATCTTTTTGCATGCCTTGGTCGGTCAGAAATGGAAAGAGGGTGATGGTTGTGATCTCTCTCTTTCCCTCTCCCTCCCTCCCTCCCTCTCCCTCCCTCCCCCTCTTATTCTCTCCCTCTCTCTCATTCTCTTATTCTCTCTCTCTTCCTCCCGCCCTCCTTCTCTCTCTCATTCTCATTTCTCTTTCCTGTCCCCTGTCTTTCTCTTCCTCCAACCCTCCTCCTCTTTCCTTTCCTCTCCCCTTCCCTTATTCTCTCCCTCTCTCATTCTCTTATTCTCTCCCCCTTCCTGTCCCCCGCCTTTCTCTTCCGCCCTCCCTCCCTCTCTCTTCCTCTTATTCTCTCCCTCTCTCATTCTCTCATTCTCTGTCTCTCACTCCCTGTCCTCCCGTCTTTTGTTTCCTCCCATTCTCCTCTTCTCTCCTTTCCTCTCCCTCTCCCTTATTCTCTCCCTCTCTCACTCCCTCTCTCCTTCTCTCTCTTTCCCCCTCCCTCCCTCCCTCCCTCCCTCTCTCTCTCTTTCTATTGCAGACAATCTTGGAAAGAGAGCGAGCTCTTGGGACAGGAAGGCGGGAAGGCAGAAGGAAGCAGAGAGAAGATGGGGTGGAGAGAAGGAGTAAAAGCCCGGTCTCTAAAGAAGAAATCCACATTGCTTTTCAAAGTTGCACCTCTTAAGCACCAGGCCATCAATTAAGCGCCTGGAGTTGCTCCCTTGAGGAGTCTATTAAAAACACCAGCGAGATCCCCACAGTTAAGCCCCGGCGTGTGAACAAACAGGGTTGTCTGGCTTGGAATCCACATCCCAATCCACAAAAAGTGCGGGGGGGCAGAGTTCCTCTCTCCTTTCCCCTCCCACCCTATTGAGTCTGGAGACCAATTCTCCCGCCGCTCTCGCCTCCTCTTCGCCCATCCCCCGGAGGCCCTGGCTGGCTGGCAGGCAGGCAGGGAGGCAGGGACAGCTGGGCACGTCCCAGTGCACGTGCAAGGCCTGGAAATGCTCCAGCTTGGAAGTAGAGCCGTGCCTTGGACTCTTTAGTTCCCCGACTTTGTCCCCCCAGGCATGGAGCCTTTCCGAAGGTGCAGGTTGTCTGAATGTGGCTAGACTCTGAATTCAACGATGGGTGGGTATTGGGAAAAAGTTTGGGCATCTGTAGATCGAGAACAGAATTAGCATTTCTAGACAGAAAGGGCAAAATAGATTAGCAAAAGGAGGAAAGAAAGGGAAGGAGGGAGGGAGGGAGGGAGGGAGGGAGGGAGGAAAATGAAGGAAGGGATTGTACCTTTGTCTGGCTTGTGATCTTTAATCGACCAACGGAATTTATAAAGTCTGCAATTCCTTAACTTTTTGGAAGTAAGTCTTGCTATGTTCAGTAGGGCTTCTTTCTAAAGAAGTTCATTTAAGTTCACCTGGTACTGCAAACAGCGAAAACCCAAACTCAGTTTAATATTCCCCACTCCCTTAAAAATTGACTATTAAGGTTATATTTTGGGCTTATACATATCCCTTTTGTGCCCAAATAGTTCTTCTACTGTGTATTCTGGAATTCATGGCAAAGTATGCTGCTAAATACTCAACCTTGGCTGAGTTAAAGAGCAATTTACCATTAAAACAAAAAACGCTGCAGAGTGGAGGGAAGAATTCCAGGAATTTATTTTAGTAATGGCAGGATCGCATGAGGAATTTGCTACAAAAGCAGGATTGGTGGGAAGAGACAATGTTTTCATTTATTTCTTAAGCAGGTTAATTGTGACAAATACCACCTTGGAACATAGTGTGCCCTTATGAATTTAAACTGCACGCATATATTTTGGGTCAGTGTTTTGATGCATCTAAATTTTGATGAGCACAAATATAATATGCCTATAAAGATTGTCCTAAACCAGGGATCACCAACCCGCAGCTCTGGAGCCGCATATGGCTCTTTCATCCATCTGCTGCGGCTCCCTGTCACTCAAACTATGTATCAAAACCGTCAATGTGTGACACTCGCTGGGACGTGATTTATTAAGGTTTTCAACCTCTGGTAGGCCAACCATGGATAAATCCAAGAAAAGAAAAGTTTCAGAAAAAAAACAGAATGTTTAATTCAATTACATATACAAGTTTTGTGGCTGCTCAGGAAATAATCAGGCACGGCAAGGGTTTTGCGGCTCCCGGTGTTTTCTTTTCTTCGGGAAATGGGTCCAAATGGCTCTTTGAGTGTTTAAGGTTGCCGACCCCTGTCCTAAACAAATGTTCATCTAGATGCAAGCACACAAAACAGAACCACTGCGTACAGTTTTAGTTCAGATTCAATAGATAGGCATCCAAACAAGATTTCACGTGAGGTACACGTGATGCGTGTTGCTACTCTCTCATTCCTTCCCCCACCCCACCCACTAATGAGCCAGACTTGCAAAGGAGCAAACATTGATAGGAGCACAAGTCCATCTGTAATGTTTCATTCATTTACTACTGTGTGACCTTCACCACAATCCTCCAGTTCATTCTTGGATTGATTCTGTGTTGCTATTAACGGTTGAGATAGAGACCAGATTTCCCTAAGATGTTGGTGCAAGTCATACACGCCCTTTGGTAGCATCCACTCTGTTACAACTGTCTTCCCAGCAAATGAACAGGTTGAACTGGTAGCTGGATGAACAGAGCAAATAATAATGTTATCACGATAATGAATCACTATCAATATTTACATAGAGTCTGGAAACTTCCATAAACAGCTGTTCTCAAATCAAACTAAGCACTCAATAGCCGAGATTTTTTTTTCTCCGAGGCTCAGTTATATGTATATGATAATAATCTGGTTACTTTCCATGGAGGTTTTCAAGTAAGGAGTCAAGTAAGAAAGCCAAGATACCAGAGATAAGGATTTGGAATATCAAAAAGTAAAAGTAGAGTCTTCTTCCAGAGGGATAATTTCATAGACATGAAAGTGTAGTTTTCTTGACAATGATATAAAAGACTTTGATCACGGTTCCCCCCCCCCCCCCGCCCAATCTAACCTATGGTCAGTATTTCATCCTGGTCTTCCATCAATGAACTAGTCTGGCTAATTTAGAAAAAACCCAAGTTGTGTTTGGGACATATACATTATATTGCCAAAAGTATTCGCTCACCTTCCTTTACTCACATATGAACTTACTGTAAGTGACATCCCATTCCTAATCCAGAGGGTTCAATATGATGTTGGTCCACCCTTTGCAGCTATAACAGCTTCAACTCTTCTGGGAAGGTTTAGGAGTGTGTTTATGGGAATTTTTGACCATTCTTCCAGAAGTGCATTTGTGAGGTCACACACTGATGTTGGACGAGTTTACGTAGCCTACCACTTTGTGGCTGAGTGCTGTCTTTCCCAAACACTTCCATGTTCTTATAATACAGCTGACAGTTGACTGTGGAATATGTAGGAGTGAGGAAATTTCACGACTGGATTTGTTGCACAGGTGGCATCCTATCACAGTTCCACGCTGGAATTCACTGAGCTCCCGAGAGCGACCTATTCTTTCACAAATGTTTGTAAAAACAGTCGGCATGCCTAGGTACTTGATTTTATACACCTGTGGCCATGGAAGTGATTGGAACACCTGGATTCTGATTATTTGGATGGGTGAGAGAATACTTTTGGCAATATAGTGTATCTTGAGGTACCATTGTTAACATTAGGTCCCCCACCCTTAAAATGCAAATGTAACTTAAAATCAAAAGCTATCATACCATAATTTTTGCTACCATAGCAAAAATCTGGATGACTGTTCAATGCTGTAATATGCCATATTTTTCAGAGTATAAGACGCACCAAGATTTTGAAGAGGCATATTAAAAAAAGGTTTTGCATTCTGCAGACCTTCCAAAAAAGCCTGTCTTTCGTGGAAATTGGCCTATTTTTGTTTTAAAAAAAGGGAACGCATGAATAGTCTTTAGGAGGCTTGTAGAGTGCTCATGGGCACTGGAGGGGCAAAATTGAGCCCATTTTTTTCCTCATTTTTGCCCTCTCCAGCCCTTAGGGCACTTTGAAAGCCTCCTCAAGGCTATGCAAAGCCATTTTGGAGAAGGGGGCAAAAATGCTATATTCAGTGTATAAGATGCACCCAGATTTTCAGCCTCCTTTTTGAGGGAAAAGGGTGTGTCTTATACTCCAAAAAATATGGTAGTTGCCCAGAACTTCTATATCTGATGACCTCTAGTGGTAGTCTGGTATTTTATAACCATAACATTCTTTGGAAAGTGTTTTTAAGACTGCAAGTTTTCTTCCTAGTCAGTGAAAACCGTTTCTTAGCTATGCAATCCATCCCCTGATCTGCTAACTAGAAAGTCATTCATTCTGAGTTCTATTGGTTTCACCATCAGGGAAATAAACATTAGGCTGTATCTCTCAACTCTCAATTCTAACTAAAATCCCATTAGATTACGTGAGGTTTTCTTACAATATATGTTGGTAAGGTACACTTTTAGAATAGAATGGAATTCATTATTGGCCAAGTATGGTTGGACACATAAGGAATTTGTCTTTGGTGAATATGCTCTCAGTGTACATAAGAGAATAAAATATATTCATCAAGAATAAAAAGATACAAAACTTAGTGATAGTCAAGGTTACTAATAAGCTATCAAATCGTACTAGGAAACAGTAAAAACAATATAAATTGAAAGATACAAGCAATATGGTTATAGTCATAAATGGGGAGAGATCAAGAATGAAATTCAGCAGGTTCTAGAGAAATTTTGAGTTCGGAGAACTGGCAAATACCACTTCTGGCTGGCCCCAGAATGGGGTGGGAATGGGGATTTTGCAGTATCCTTCCTCTGCCACGCCCACCAAGCCATGCCCACAGAAACGGTAGTAAAAAAAAATGAATTTCCCCACTGGGAGAGATAGATACTAGGAAGGAAGAGAAGAATAATAGGAATACAGTTTTAGTAGATAATTTGTCAGTGTTGTGGGGATTAGTTGTTTAGAAGCGTGATGGCATTCAGGGGGAAAACTGTCCTTGTGTCTAGTTGTTCTGGTGTGCAGTGCCCTATAGCATTGTTTTGAGGGTAGAAGTTGAAACAATTTATGTCCAGGATGTGAGGGGTCTGTAATTATTTTCACAGCCCTCTTTTTGACTTGTGCAGTATACAGGTCCCATTAAAAGTGAATACTTTTATTCACTGGGATAAAGGCCAGAGAATGTGTCCTAACTTCACTGTGAATAAAATTCAGAACATGCTGTAACTTCACAGTGAATAAAACAAGAGGTTGCTATATGCTCCATCACTCTACTAAGCGAGTAGGTACAATGAAGCACATTGGTTCACCAGTGTTTACTACTGCAACCACATTTTAGCCCAGAGTATATATAAAACTGGTTTCCTCAACTTGTTCATATTTAATGTCCTTGGAACACAGAAAAGTGTCCTAATTCAGAGAAGGATGACTAAACTAGCTGAAAGGAAGATAAAAATCTAATCCTTTTCATCATCTTAAACCTTTCTCAGACTTTTTATTTTATTTTCCTTTGGCAAGTGACACACTCAATGTGCTAATTGGAACTAAAAAGAACTTTGTCATGCTCAGCCTAAACGAAACTTCCCTCTGGTTCCATACTGCAACTTTGGTGTTGGGCAAATAGAAACCCTGGAAATTTCCAGGCTTCTTTTAAGCTTTGAAGAAACATTAAGAAGTTGGAACCATGGCAGGCAGAAGCCAGGATGGAATGCAAAGCTTCAAGTTATCTGGCTAAGCCCAAGTTCCCAAATTTGATCAGAAACTCTTAGACAATTTATTAGACCCACTCCAGCCAATCAGACAAGAAAACTAAGATATTTTTATGCCCAATAGGGTTAATAGGGCATTCTCATCAGAGGTGGTATTCAGCAGGTTCTGACCAGTTCTAGCGAACCGGTAGCAAAAATTTTGAGTAGTTTGGAGAACCGGCAAATACCAACTCTGACTGGGCCCACCCCCATCTATTCTTTGCATCCTGAGTCCCGGCTGATTGGGAGGAAATGGGGATTTTGCAGTAACCTTCCCCTGGAGTGGGGAGGGAATGGAGATTTTACAGTATGCTTCCCAGGGCTGTGTTCCTACCGGCACTGGTACTGGTTCGCTTTGTATGCGCTTTGCTTGCGTGCATGCCAGGCGCACATTCCTTGCGCATGTGCAGTTTACTTTAAATTGTTCTGCACATTGGCAAAGACCTTGAAAAGCTAATAAAAAACATGACAGCAATGGCAACAGAGAGCCCATCTATTCTCTGCCTTCCGAGTCCCAGCTGATCAGAAGGGAATGGGGATTTTACAGTAGCCCTCCCATGCCACGCCCACCAAGCCACCCCATCCCCACCAAGCCACCCCCACAGAACCGGTAGTAAATAATTTTGAATCCCACCACTGATTCTCATCCCAGTCACTTAGTGGGTCAATATACTTTTTTTCCCAACTGAGTTCAATATTTATTTCCTGACTTAGATTTCAGCAGTTGATTTCTGAGCGGGTTTGAATGAAACATTATCTTTTAAACTTCCTTAGCCAGGCTGGTTTTTGGCTGTGATGGAAGAAGCATCTGGGAGTTCCAACCAATCTCATTGCATACATTACTGTATTTTTAGGACTATAAGGCACACCGGTATATAAGATGCACCAAGATTTCTAAGAGGTAAGTAAGAAAAAAAAGTTTTTGTCCTCCCCAGCCCCCAGGAGCACTCTGCAGGCTTCAGCAGGGCTAGGGGAAGGCAAAACACTTCTATTTTGGTGAAAAATGGCCCATTTTTTTGCCCATTTTTCATCAAAACGTGGGCATTTTCCCCTTCCCCCAGCCCTGCTGAAGCCTGAAAAGTGCTTCTAGGTGGGGGGAGGCAAAACCGGCCTTTTTTGTGAAAAATGGCCCATTTTTCACCCATTTTTCACAAAAATGAGATGTGGGGATGGCTTTGGGAGGCCAAAAATGGCTGTATTCGGTATATAAGACTTACCAACATCTCCACCCTCTTTTAGTGGGGGAGGTGTGTCTTATACTCTGAAAAATACTGTATGTACAATAAAGGCTTTGAACTTGAGCAATTCAGTTGTAGACTATGGCAGTGGTGGGTTGCAAGCGGTACGCCCCGGGCGTACCAGTGCCTGCCGGGAGCACCGGGTACCATTCCGGTATGGTGATCTGGAGGGCCCACCTGCCTGCCTGAGCTCCTTACATGTATTTGAGCTCTTTGGCACCTCTGTGCACGCGCACAGAGCATATGGCGCCTGCACGATGCTCCGCCGATCAGCTGGAGTGTCACAGAGGCGTCGCGGAGGCAAGGATGCATGCGCACGCTGTGCATGTGTGCATGCATGCTGTACACATGCAGGTGGGGAACGCTGGGCCCCATTGCACCGTACCAATTGCAATGGGATCTGGAACCCACCACTGGACTATGGTATCAGACAGATCCCACACTGAACAGTTGAGTTTCATGAAATTCCCCTTTGAGTAGACACAGTAAGGATCCCAGAATACAGAATACCGTTTCGTAATAGGCATCAGTCCCACCGTGGTGACTGATGCCAAAGTTGCTGTTTGAAATAAATGTGAGCCATTAGACCATGCAACTATGGTTGCTATCTGCAGGGCACTGTTAAGCTGGCCTATGTCTTTGCCCACCATTTGAACCCAGTCTGCTGCTCTTTAGGGGAGTTAAGTGAAGGACTTTCCAAACCCCTGCCAAAAATGGGCTCCTCCTCCTCCTCCTCCTCCTCCTCCTCCTCCTCCTCCTCCTCCTCCTCCTCCTCCTCCCCCCAACTTCCAAATTCAGTTCTTTGGGACTGATCCTTCCCCTCTGGTCTTCTTCCTAGTCTTCCCTTGAGCAAAGCTTACAGCTGAGAAGCTGCCTTGTATGGTGTGTAGGCCTAGGGAGCCTCGTGTTTACCTTCAACATTCCAGAAGAACCAGGAATCCACCTCTCCAAATGTCCAGCTTGTAAGTGTCCAACTAGTGGAGTGTTCTGGGACTGGTTGTCCAAACAGATCAGGTGGTCAGTAAGTTTTGGGAAGCTGTTCAAAGATTTGTTATTAAAATCCTGGTTACTCATCTGGGTAAAATTCCCAGGTTTTTCTCTGTACCCCTCCCACCCTTTCTTTCTCCCTCTGCCCCTCTCCTCTCCCTCTCTTTCTCTTTCTTTTTCTCTTTATCTCTCTCCCTCCCTCTCTCTTTCTCCCTCTATCATCCTCTCTGTCTCCCTCTTCTTTTATCCCCCTCTCCCCTCCTTCTCTTCTCTTTCTCTCTTCCTCCCTCCCTCTTTCTTTCTCTCTTTCTCCCTCTCTTTCTCTCTCTATCCCCCTCTCTGTCTCCCTCCCTGTCTCCCTCTCCCTCTCTTTCTCTTTATCTCTCTATCCACCTCTCTGTCTCCCTCTTCTTTTCTCCCTCCCTCTCTCTATCTCCCCTCCCTCTCTTTCACTTTCTTTTTCTCTTTCTCTCTCCCTCTCCCTCCCTCTCTTTCTCTCCCTCCCTCTATCTTTCTTTCTCCCTCTCTTTCTCTTTATCTCTCTATCCCCCTCTCTGTCTCCCTCTTCTTTTCTCCCTCCCTCTCTCTATCTCCCTTCCCCCTCTTTCTTTTTCTTTTTCTCTTTCTCTCTCCCTCTCCCTCCCTCTCTCTCTTTCTCCCTCTCTTTCTCTGTATCTCTCTATCCCCCTCTCTGTCTCCCTCTTCTTTTCTCACTCCCTCTCTCTATCCCCCTCTCCCCTTCCCTCTTTTTTTCTCTCTCTCTCTTTCAAATGCACACCCATACAGAGTATATATGCATGCACAGACACTGACATTCATTCTTCTTAATCTAACCCTTAGTTCCTACAAGGTGGCATCCTTCCAGGCCTAAAGCATTCCTGGTCCTGTGTGGAGTCTGAAAGTATAAGACAATTCATCTCTTTCAGATTTCGGAAGTGGGGTTTGAATTCTGCAGATTCTTACAAAGAAGTGCCATCCAAAGTCCTCTGCATATTTTGTCTGCCTATATTCCCTTGTGCCTTGAGCAGACTTGTGGAAAGAAGAAGACATGGAAGAGCAGGTGGTTTATTCCGTGTGAAACTAGGTTTTCTAGCTGGCTGTGTTTGGAAAGAAGGGGGGCAGGGCAGGACGGTACCTCACATCCTTTGCCTGTCTGCACCCCACACATTTCTTCTTGGTGAACTAAAACAGTTTCCTCAATTAACCCTAATTTTTAGGTTGGCAAAACTCTGGACTAACCAGGCAGGCTGTGTTCGCACAACCCTGAGGCTAGGCAGTCTGTGCTCAGCTACTTGATTACTCTGAGGCATAGTGGATTGTGCCAAGGCAGGCAATCTCTGTCAGCTGGCTCATTTTTGACTCTCAGCAGACAGGCCCTTTTCTATGGTTGTCTGATTTTATCCCTTCCTCTCCATGATTTTTCAATAGCAGGGCCGAAAGCTTTGGGAGGAGAGGGAGGAGGGTAAAGTGAGCTTATCATCAAAACTTGCAAACTCAGTATAATGGAATGGGGGGGATTTATGGTTCAAGCCACAGTCCTTTTCCAACGAGGAAGTAAAACTTCAGAGCAAATCATGTTTAGGTGGTTATTTAGCTGTGACTCAATGTTGGTTTTGATTTTAATTGGAAGTTAGTAAAAATCAACATTACTTGACACCCACAAGGTTAGGATGCTACATGACACCAGAGGACCGATCCCAACTTAGTTCTTGGTCTCAACTAAGCTTCATGATCCAACAGAAACTTGACCTGAGGTTATCTAAGATGGGGAAAGTATAAACCACAACAACGGTTTATGCAAAGCAACCTGGCTGTGGTTTAAAGTTATGAAAGCAAGCCATTGCTTTGTGTCTGGTAGGAATTGGAGGCCTATTACTGGAACCAAAAGACTGTTTCCAGAATCCAATAAGATTCTGTGGTTCCTTTTTGAATCTGCATCTGTCTTTATACACATTCTTGTGGTTTTATTGTATTTTCTGTTCTTAATAAAAAAACTGGCCAGTCAATTCATTCCTGGGGGATGTTTTTCAACTTCTGAATCCAACTAAGAATTTTGAGATTTCTTAATGGTCTCCCATCCAAGCACTAGCTATGTCCAGCACAGTGGTTAAATTCAATTTTTTTACTACCAGTTCTGTGAGTGTGGCTTGGTGGGTGTGGCTTGGTGGGCATGGCAGGGGAAGATACTGCAAAATCTCCATTCCCACCCCACTCTGGGGCCAGCTGGCTGGTTCTCCGAACTACTCAAAATTCCCGCTATCGGTTCTCCAGAACCTGTCAGAACCTGCTGGATTTCACCCATGGCCCAGCACTGCTTAACTGTTGGAGATCAGCTAAGATTGTCTGGATGCAACCTGCTGGCTCCCAAGGGGTCCCCAAACATTTCTATACCTCACACCCCTAGAATGCTTCTGATATATTTTCCCACTTCTTACAACAGTAAATAATTATATGCATATAATTATGCATATACACTATAATTTTGAAA
This sequence comes from Thamnophis elegans, assembly GCF_009769535.1. Lineage (NCBI taxonomy): Eukaryota > Metazoa > Chordata > Lepidosauria > Squamata > Natricidae > Thamnophis > Thamnophis elegans. The sequence continues at coordinate 25,474,914 of NC_045549.1, read as the reverse complement.
CTTCTAAATCCAAGTTTTCTCTCACACACACCCCTCCAGAATATCTTCTCGCACCCCCAGGGGGTGCAAGCATGCGCGTACGCGCGCGCCCACACACACACACACACACACACACACCGGTTGGGAACCCCTATAGAATCTAGGTCAGTGTTTCTCAACCTTGGCAACTTGAAGATGTCTGGACTTCAACTCCCAGAATTCCCCAGCCGGACATCTTCAAGTTGCCAAGGTTGAGAAACATTGATCTAGGTGGATTTTGCATCAGTAGCCTGAAACAGCTGCCCCCTGCAGGCTCTCTTGTGCACTTCATGTTCAATGAAAAAGGTCTGAGCATCAGAAGTGAAGGAAAGATTGTGCCCTTTATTCTTTGCTGTGGCGTATAGTGTTACCGCAGAAGTGGAGAGCCATGTCTAGGGAATAGTTTAATTCCAGAAAATCCATGACTTATGTGTCTTAATGCCAGTAAGCCAAAGTCTAATGTTATTTACTTGGCGTATTTTCTTAAATGGATCTGGATTCAGACTTATTTTACTCAAGCACTTTCCTACAGAGAACTTACACACCCACCCCAAACCAGAAGGAATAGGGATTTTTATGTGGCAGTGTAAAGCAGCAATTGTTTAGAAATAAACAAAAGTATACAAATGCTTCCTTTATGGTGTTGGAAGAAATATCCTCCTGGGTTCAGTTCCAAGTGGGGAAAAAGACTCTAGAAACATGGAGGCTGCTTGGAAAGATGGTTTAATGGTGGACAGGATCACATGGCTTGAGCTCCTGAACAGAAAAAGGTGATCACATGCTTCCAGATATTGGATGAAGAAGAAAAAGGGCAGAGATGCTGAAAGTCCCTGATTTTATGCCCTCTCTGGCCTTTGATCTTGAGCTTGCATTCTGATTGGTTGTCAGACTCCCATGGGGCCAACCCTGTAGGTTGTGCTTTGAGTCCAAGTTTGGTTGAGCATTGCTTCTTCCCAGGTGCCTTGTGGTGAGATGAGTAAAGGGCTAATACTATCATGCCTTAATCCCATCACCCTGGAGCTGAAGCGGGGAGATCTTTGTTATGTAGCATAGACTGGCTCAGGTCTTTTCATGGCCCATTGACAAAGGTGGGGGCTATTAGGAGTGAGTCTGTTTCCTGCCTAAAAATAATGTTTCTCCATTTCTTATCCAGGAAATATAATATCCTGCCTTTTCACTATTTTCCAGGATATTTCATTTTTCTAGGAGGGGGTGGATAACTTTCTACAGCAGTAAGCAGTTGTAATGGGGGGCTTGAATCCTGCAGGGGATTTGTCCAAATCCTAGATCATATTTTCTTAGAATCCCACCCAAAGAATTGAGTAGGATCTCTCATGAATGAATTTCACTTCCACTCTTTTCCTATAACAACAATCACACCAGGTGGGCTTAGGAGTGGGAAAGAGTGGCTGGACCTAAGACTTAAGTCCTCCAGTTGAACTTCCCAAGGGGAGTTGGGCTTCTGGGTCCGAGTGCCAGTTTTCCTGGTCTTGGTTCAACACCTTAAGCAACTGCATCCTGGGATCCAGTTGTGCGAAGAACGAGGCTTAATGCAGATAGGCTGCAGGTTCTAACATGATGTCAATCCCTATTACTGAAATAAAAGTAGAGGAGAGCCAGGGAAAGTTTTCTTTTCTCCCTTCCCTGGAAGCAAACTAGAAAGGCAATTGAAAGGGGGGGGGGGACAGCCAGTCTCTCCATCCCAGAGACTCCCTTGTCCCTGTGGGCTCTGGACTCTGAAGACCAGGAGAGACTTGGGCTGCAAATCAGGCAGAGAAAACACCAGCTGAAGCCGCAGTGTTTTGAAGTTGAACAAAGGTTGATAGGCTGAATAAATGAATTCCTCAGGGTTTGGGGGGGGGGGTTGTTTTGGGTTTTTTTTGTACATTTGCTCAGGGAGAGAGAGTCCAATGGAATTTGTTTACCCACAGATGCAGACAAGACTGTAGTCCAAGAACCTGGAACAAAAAGTTTTCTCCACCCCAAGTGACTAAAAGAATCATCTTTTTTTTTCAAACTTTCTTTTCGGCTGTGCAGTTACCCTGAAACATGAATGTACAAATCACACACTGCATTCACAGGACGTGCCAAAACCACACATAACACACATTGTGTTACATTGCGTTAATCTAATCCTTTTTTCCTTTTTTTAAAGGAAAAAAACCCTAGCACAGAGGTCTTCAAACTTGGCAACTTTAAGACTGGTGGACTTCAACTCCCAGAATTCTCCAGCCAGCTGGCTGGAGAATTCTGGGAGTTGAAGTCCACCAGTTGAAGTCTTAAAGTTGCCAAGTTTGAAGACGTCCAGGTCTAAAATGTGGAATGAAAACTCCACCACAATGTTGTCATCATTGTTGAAAATTTCAACAGCAATATACTGCACAATAAATGGACCACTTGTGATCGTTTGCGTTTTAGCTGGTTGACCAAGAATGCATTGGAGAAAAACATACAAAAAAGGTTTTAATGTCATGTCCACAGACCAACTTATCAGCTAAATAACAGAGGTGAGATTTAAATTTTTTTGGGGGGGTGGGGGGGTGATTGTGTGTCAAATACAGCACCCTGGTTTCACTATTTCATATTTCAATGAGCAGAGCTGGCTGGAGAATTCTGGGAGTTGACGTCCACAAGTCTTAAAGTTGCCAAGTTTGGCGACCCCTGTCCTACCAGGGTCTATTTCTACTTGGAATCTTCAAGTAGGATTGAAAACTATTTTATTATTAAAGTTTTAATTGACCTAAGGCTCAGTGGCTGAGAAGGGGTGAGCTTGTCGACCAGAAAGGTCAGCAGTTCGGCAGTTCGAATCCCTAGCCGCATAACGGAGTGAGCTCCCGTTACTTGTCCCAGCTTCTGCCAACCCAGCAGTTCGAAAGCATGTAAAAATGCAAGTAGAAAAATAGAAACCACCTTTAGTGGGAAGGTAACAGCGTTCTGTGTGCCTTCTGCATATAGTTATGGCCGCCACATGACCACGGAGACATCTTCGGACAGCGCTGGCTTTTTGGCTTTGAAACGGAGATGAACACCGCCCCCTAGAGTCGAGAACGACTAGCACATATAAGGGGAACCTTTACCTTTTAAATCCTTTTTTAAATCAACTGCGCAACCCCTTCTCCCCATATTGGGTTCTTTTAATAAACCATGGTTACTTTGACGTGAATGCTTCATTGGAACATAGCCACCTTTGTCTTAAGGGTATTACGCGACCTATCGGTGAAATCGTGACATCCCCGCGCGTGGTTTTTCCCTAGCTGCGTCGCGTCTTGTGGAAAGATTCCAGGAGGTTTGTTAACTCGGGTTTAGCGAGGGTGTGTGAACTCAAGCAAAGGGCGAGCAAGCCCGGGAGGGGGGGGGGGGCTTCACAACTCGAATTTGCGCCCTCTAATTGAACTCCTTTCTCCAAAAGAGAATCCGCCCCACCATCAAGGAGGCCGGAGGGAGAGGTGGGGTCGACCGACGCCCTTCTTCTTCTATCTTCGGTTGAACATTAACCCCTGGCGGTGTAAAATATGACGTATAAAAACGAATAATCTTTCGAATTCTTGTAAAAAAAAAAGCCCCATAAAATGGCTTTGTAAATCCTGGCATGCACTTAAGTCTTTTCGATTGGACTTCTTATGTTCCCACTAAATATTTACCCCCGTCAGAACAAGAACCGCGCTGGGCTTTCGCGTAGCCGCCCAGAGGTGGTTGGGGGGCGGGTGGGGGCGTCTATCTCCAGCTCGAACAACGCGGAGAACGGAAGGTTTCCGAAGAGGGAAAGGAGATCCAGGATGCTCCTTCATCGAGCATCTCAAGAGCCAGCTACAGAGTCAACTATACCTCCCAGCCTGCACAGCCAGAAGACATCTTGGCTGAGGATACTGGTGAGACTTGGAAGTCACTCAAGAGGGGAAATCTGCATTGCTGGAGACGGTTCCTCCTTACACCGGCTCCAAAACCGAAGATATCCCTGGCTTTTCTGGGGGGAAACCGTCCAGTCCTTTTCTTCGGGAAATCTCTAATATCGTATTTCTAGATGAGAACACCTTAAGATATCGAAGTGATATAAACGCATTAAAGTCAACGCCTCTTTGGAGAATGTTTACGATTTGAAATAACAGAGTTGGAAGGGACCTTGGAGGTCTTCTAGTCCTACTCCCTGCCTAGGCAGGAAACCCTATACCATTTCAGACAAATGGCTGTCCAACCTCTTCTTAAAGACTTCCAGTGTTGGAGGCAAGCTGTTGTTCTAACTGTCAGGAAATTTCTCCTTAGTTCTAAGTTGCTTCTCTCCTTGATTAGTTTTCACCCATTGCTTCTTGATCTGCCCTCAGGTGCTTTGGAGAATAGTTTGACTCCCTCTTCTTTGTGGCAACCCCTGAGATATTGGAACACTGCTATCATGTCTCCCCTAGTCCTTCTTTCTATTAAACTAGACATACCCAGTTCCTGCAACCGTTCTTCATATGTTTTAGTCTCCAGTCTCCTAATCCTCTTTGTTGCTCTTCTCTGCACTCTTTCTAGAGTCTCCACATCTTTCCTACATCGTGGCGACCAAAACTGAATGCAATATTCCAAGTGTGGCCTTACGAACGCATTATAAAGTGGTATTAACACTGTTTAGATACAGCAACATGTTTCCTAGTTGGCCCAGATGTTTTTTCTGAAGGCAACTGGACTTTCTTGTGGGTTTTTTTCCTTTGAAGACTTTTAAGAACAGAATAAAGCGACTACTAGGAGACAAAGTTCGAGCCCATTTATTTACCAATCATCCTGCGCGGGATTCAGCAGAGGGATTTCAATTTCTCCCGCGCCATTCCCGACATATTCCCGACAAATTGTCATTTCCCCTGGCGGAACCACGAGGCCGTCCCCTGCGGAGCAGGAACGCGGGAAGAGATTTGGAGCGGAACTCCACCTGCCGCTTGGCGATTGGGACAGGAGGAAGGACAACTAGACGAGGAAGAAGCGCCAGTTTTATTTCATGAGCGCGTCTCCGGATTGACTTTGACAAAATGACTTCATGAATAAAGAGACTTGGAGCGCAACCCTTGCGCTGCTTATCTGGGGGGAAACCCAGGGTACTTTCATCGAACTGAAAACAATAGTAAACGTCCCGTCCCCCTCCCTTCTCCCCGCCAACATTAGGAATGAGTCTAGGGCTGCCGCGAGAGAATGAAGATCCTCAAGAGAGCAGGAAACTTCGCGTTTTTCCCCTTAGAAGCGCGACTTTTGGAATCCTCAGAGGCATTCGCGGAGGTGAGGTGTCACCTGCCGGAGAACAGGGTTGTAACTCCCCAAGGAGTTCACAGATTCATCTCGTCCAAAGCCAACCTAACCCCGGAACAAGTCAACCATGGAACAAGTCAACCTTGCCATGGAACAAGCCTAGACGAAGGAGCAACTGTAGCATTCATTCCCCCACTCCTCTTTCCCCAACGCTTTTATTCGTTTTCTCCCTCTCCAAGACCGGGTTGAGGGGACCGCCTCTCCCCCACCTGTCCTCCGATTGCCCGAGAAAACGCGTTTCCAATCCTAAACAGCCCCCGAGTTTAAGAGCAGGGCGTTCCCCCTGCAAGGCGTATCCCGCTCAAGCTCAACCAAACGCCAGGCTACCTCCCAATTCGACCCCATCGTCCAAATGGTTGTTTAGGTTGTCTTCCTTGTTTTCTGAACACCCTCGCTCTTTTATTTCGAGCATGCAGCCGCCCAAGTTTGAAAGATAGATAGATAGATAGGTAAGTAGATAGATAGATAATAGATAGATAGATAGATAGATAGATAGATAGATAGATAGATAGATAGATGATAGATAGATAGATGATAGATAGATGATAGATAGATAGATAGATAGATAGATAGATGATAGATAGATAGATAGATAGATAGATAGATAGATAGATAGATAGATAGATAGATAGATAGATAGATAGATAAGGTAGATAAGGTAGGTAGGTAGGTAGATATAGATAGATAGATAAATAGATAGATAGATAGATAGATAGATAGATAGATAGATGATAGATAGATAGATGATAGATAGATGATAGATAGATAGATAGATAGATAGATAGATGATAGATAGATAGATAGATAGATAGATAGATAGATAGATAGATAGATAGATAGATAGATAGATAGATAAGGTAGGTAGGTAGGTAGATATAGATAGATAGATAAATAGATAGATAGATAGATAGATAGATGATAGATAGATAGATGATAGATAGATAGATGATAGATAGATAGGTAGATAGATGCACGCACGCACACACACACACACACACACACACACACACCCCACAGGAGCAAGCTGATCCGCCAGAGGTAACTTTGCACAGACAGTTTTGGCCCCCTCGCTCCAGCGAAATGTAGCCCTCCTTCTCCTCCTTCTGTCGGGTGGATCACAAAAAAAGGGATCTTTTTAAAAAGACGCATCTTCTGTTGGGTTAGTAGTCCTTCTTCCTGACTGCCAGGCGCCCGGGGTCAAGGTGAGGGCCACACACGTGGCTAAGAAAGGGTGGAAAGTGTTGGGCATTCAGTACTGATTTAGCCTCCGTGTTCCAATAAAAGAGAATGACTTCCATGCCTTTCTATTTTAAGCCATCACTTCCAGAATGAAAGAGGGGAAAACCCCCATAATATTGACACCGTCCCCATGTCCAATGTACATGTCGGGATCAGGACCATCGTGGTTAGATCCTCAAATGCCTATTATAGACCTGGTCAGAATCTCCCACCTTCCCCTTCCATGGGGATGCTGTTGCTAATGATGATCCTTAGAGCTCATATGCAAATATAATAACTTCTGCTGAATTTCCAATTGACAAGATAATTTTAAAAACACAACTAAGCCCTCCAACAAATATCAGCCTGGTTTTCTTTTGCAGAAGTCATCAGCAGTTCACAGTTGATGTGTTAATTTAGGGAGCCTATGCATCACCCTTCCTCAGAAGGCTGCCAGGTACAATAAAGCAAAAGGTATCATCAATATGAAACAATCAAGCGATGCCATGATTAAAGCAGCATTCTTCATCTTGATGCTCTCTAGGGGCATTTGAGTACAATTCCCATCATTGCAAGCAAATATAGCACCAGGTTACTGAAGTCTGAATGCAAATGATATTAACCTGTCCCTTAGAATAGAATAATAGCTAAGCCTATTCATTTCATCCAAAGCAAAGGTGTTTTGTTGGTGGAGTATCACTTGCGGTTAACTACCGTCAGTCACTGTGTTTATAAATCTACAGTTGTTTGGTCCTGGCTCAGTTCTGCATTATACAACACCATCTTGGCTTTGAAATACATAGCAGTCATTTGCTAATGACCACCCACAGGTAGCAAATCAGGAGGATTAGTTTCATTCTCACTCTTAGTAAGAGTGAGAATGAAAGCAGCCTTTGTTTTATTGTTATGTCAGAAGAACATTTCTGCTGAAGTAGCTGTGAAGCATGGTGCTTCTTTTAATCTCAAATAACCCAGCAGAGTTTTTACAATTTTTCCCCATATTAATATTTCCCCGTATGAATTATCATAGCTGTTTCTTGCCTACTTACTGTAGACTTGGGGGTGGGGTGGGGGAGTTAAATGTATATTTTTTTTACCAGGTTAATTAGCGCTGGTGGGTTAAACAACAGATATTTAATGCACATTCGGTAATTTAATTATTTGTCTATTGGGAAAGTTACTGCTCCCTTATTAAAGCATTTAATCCGTACTAATCTAAATTAGCCATTCCATTTTAAGATTATATTCAGTCAGTTTGACACTGATCAAAAGTGCCACGAACATGTTATATTTAACTCTTCTTCAAACAAGGTTAAGACTGGCTCAATACCAAGCAGGTTCATTTAATCCGCATTAAGTATATTTTATTTGAGGTCTTAATATGGGGTGATTTACCCTTCAGGGAAACTTTCCAAAGCATAGACCTTTTGGTTAATATGCACTGTCTAAATGTGGGTTATCTATAATACTTCATTCACCTAATGCAGAAACATCTTTTTCATTATTGCTAATCTTTGTTGCTATAGTGTGCAGTTCTTAAAATGGTCTGGGATTTAAGCAAACAATGCTATTGGCAACCCCCTCTGCAAAGCAAACAAACTTTAGAAGGTATGTAGCCAGCATATTAAAAGGGAACTCTGGATTGTTTTCATAAGTAGTGCCTCCTAATGACCACTCACGTACTGGCTTGCAGTCTTATAGGCACTGGGGTGTAAGCCATCAAAAAGAAAAAAGAAAGGAAGAAAGAAAAGGAAGGGAAAAAAACTTAGTGATCTGCAATAGCTCGTTCAAATTCTGAGTGGCAGTGACATAATGCAACATTTACTTAACTTCTTTTTTTAAAAAAAACTTTCAAGAGTCTTTATGTTGGCGACTCATTTTTACTGAAAATCTGAACAATACATTAAAAATGCACATTTCCCTGCAGTGCTGAAGTAGTAAGATTAACAGTAATGATGGTGCTAAAATTAGTTACTTTCAGGCTCTTTGCAAAGTTCACAATTGTCATCTCAAATATGACGGCTATATGTGACACACAGCTTTTCACCACCCATTCGGTAGCCCCATCTTCTGCTCATAGTAGTGAGGAAGGAAAACGGTGCATCTTCATCCATATTTTCAGGGACAGGGAGGTTTCTATTTTGAGTTAAGAAAGTATTATAGCTTGTTGAACAAATTATGATCAAAACAAATGTCTATTTTTGTACAACGTGAATCAGGTACAGTAATAAAAGTGCACGCACACATCCTATGGTGCTATAATAGTCAGGCCGAGTGTTTGCAGGCAGATTGTGGTGATATATTGTAATCACTGTATATTTGCAGTGCATTGCACAGTCTGAAGCAGAACTGGGGGTGAAATCCAGCAGGTTCTGACAGGTTCTGGAGAACTGGTAGTGAAAATTTTGAGTAGTTCGGAGAACCGACAAATACCACCTCTGGCTGGCCCCAGTGTGGGATGGGAATGGGGATTTTGCAATATCCTTCCCCTGCCACACCCACCACAGAACCGGTAGTAAAAAAGTTTGAATTTCACCACTGAGCACAACATGTAGATTCAGTTACAGCTTTGTTCCATGTAGTATCAACCTTATGAACTGTTAAGTTTCCTTCTGCCATGTATTCAAAGTGGACATGTATGTATGTATATATGTGTACTGTATGCATATATATGTATTCATAAACACACACACACACACACACAATACATACATACATACACACACACACACATACACACACACACACACACACACACACACACACACATATATATATATATATATATATATATATATATATATATATATATATCAGTGATGGGATTCACTTTGCTACTGGTTTGCAAATGTGAGCGCGCTGTGTGTATGTATATATAGCATGTGCATATGTATATATTCTTTTGAGAGCAGGCAACAGAATTTCATTTTTAAAGTGTGCCAGTTTGTTTACACTGTAAAAAAATTACAATAAAGGTTATCTTAGCTATCTTATCTTATATTACACACCAACTTTGTTTCTTCTCTCTTCCTCTCCAAACCAAATTCTTGAAGACCCTGATGCCTACTTATATTAGTAAAATCTCCACGTCAACATTCTTAGAATTAGGACACTTACATTTAAACATATCACATCAATATACTTGTCATCTTGTGAATTTGAACCAACATATTTTTTCCTGCTTGTCATTGTATCTGTGATTTTAAGTCCAATGGGAGGAACCTACTCCAGCCCAGGAGTCAGAGTGATTTGCATCCAGTTCTGGCATCGAGAGTTATGTCGGAGGATGGGATCCAGGGAGGAAAAGCTAGACGTCAGAGTTGTCACATAAACGGCATGGAGAACAAGATGTTCTGCTCTTTAGCCAAAGGCGGAAACACTGTTCCAAAGCATTTTGATCAGAGAATGTTTAAAAAAATCAGGGGTGTGGAAAGTATACGTGGGACCTGTACACATGCCACACACCTAAAAAAACAGAAACAGAACTTCAGTGGCTCAGTCATGGCCACCACCAACCTCCGAACCTCCTTGGAAATGATCAAACACATCTTTGGATCCCATCATTTTGAAAAAGCTCTTCTCTGCCCTCTTTTTGCACCCTTTTGGCAGGACAGTAGTCTTCCATGTGTGGCTGATAGAAGTCAGTGAAGGGATTTATACAGTATAATTGGCATCTGATTAAACATAATGCGGCTCTTCCTCCATATGTGAACGACAACAGATTTTCTAGCTAGCCGCTGTAGGGGCCAAACTGGAAAGGCTGGTCCAAATTACTCATTCATACACATTATATTATTCATATTATTCGGGAGTTTGAAAGCATTCAAAAGCCACTTCAAACCCATGACAGATGTTCAGCAACCATGGATGAAATCTCTGTGATTTTTCAGCTGCAAAGCTATCATAATTTTATAGAATTCCATTTTCATTATAACCAGTCTCCCTAGATGCGATTTAAGTACACCAATTTGGAAGGCATTAAAAAAATAGTGATTGAAGATAAAAAAGCAAAATGCATATACTTAGGATATGGTTCATTCCCAAACCAATAAAACTGGTATGTTGAACCAATTATTCAAATTTGCAGATGTAGAATTGGGATAGAGAAGCTGAATAAAAGCAGAGCGCATAATTGCTATAACTGAATGCCTTTACACATTACACATTTACACTAACACAAACAGGTAGTTCTCAACATATGTCCACAATGGACCAAAATTTCCATTGCTAAGCAATGTGATTGCTAAGTGAATTGTGTCCCATTTTAACAATTTTTTGCCACAATAAAGCAAATCACTACAGTTGTTAAATGAATAATGATGTTGTTAAGTGAATCTTTCTTCCCCTGTTGACTTTGTTTATCGGAAGCCAGATGGGAAGGTCACAAATGGTGATTGTTTGACCCCAGGATGCAGGAACAATCGTCATTGTGCTATCCTGCTCACTCACTCACACACATAACTATGGTTTAGTGGCTGTATTAATATTCCCCAGAAATTCCCTTCACCAAAAACCCAGAACTGATCCAATTCAGTCCAGCCACAAGAAGACCAATGCTGGTCCAGAGAGAAATAGCAATGTCACTTAGCCTTATATACGGTTTGGCCAATAAGTCCACAAGGCACTTGAAAGTTTCCCAATCAAAATAAACCCAACATGCAAAATTAAATCCACAATACGAAAGGGTTCCTGAGGCAAGAAAAGTCCAGGGATCACAAGGCATGCTCCAAGTCAAGGCAGGGTGCCAATCCAAAGCAAGGCAGGAATCACAACGACCAGAAAACACACAGCTGGGAAAAGAACACATTGTTCCCAGCATCGCCTCCACCTGTCTGCTTTACTAAACAGCAGCCCATCAAGAAGGAGAAAGCTTTCTCCCTGCCAGTAATCTGGATGACCTTTTGTGCTCCTGCCTTTTCTCTGCCCTATGTGTTCTTGGATCAATTGCGGAAGGCAGTTCCTCCTCTTCATCCCTGATCGGCTGCAGGTACATGCTTTCCCCTTCTGATGCCTCAGGGCTGTCCTGCTGCAGTTGTGCTTTAGCCATATCCCTCACAGACAGCTGCTTGGAGCCATTGACCAACTATCCTCCTGATGTGCCAGGAACTGGTTCATCCTCCCCTGAACTGACATCTGGAGAGGTATCTGGGGAAGCATCCGGAGGATTCATCACACTGATAAATACATGCTGGTTGCTAAGTGCCCAAATTTTGAACATGAGGATGCTGCAATGGTTGCCAGCAGAGGTGGTATTCAGCAGGTTCTGACCAGTTCTGGAGAACCAGTAGTGGAAATTTTGAGTAGTTTGGCAAATACCACCTCTGACTGGCCCCACCCCATCTATTCTCTGCCTCCTGAGTCTCAGCTGATCGGGAGGGAATGGGGATTTTGCAATAACCTTCCCCTGTCAGGCCTAGCAAGCCATGCCCACCAAGCCATGCCCACAGAACCAGTAGTATTTTTTTTTAAATCCCCCACTGTTGTAAGTGTGAGGAATGGTCACTTTTTCAGTACCATTACAACTTCAAACAGTTGCTAAATGAATGGTTATCAAATGAGGATTATTTTTCATTTGAACAACCACTTTCTAGTTCTTTTCCTGGAGCTGTAACATTGTATTTCAAACTGGTTAAACTTTTAATCTGGCTAAACTCCGTACTAAAATGGAGGGGTGGCAGAGAATGAGAATAGCAGCTCAAATATGTCACCTTCTCTAGATGATGAGGTGATGGATTCCAGGATGGCTTTGGAAGCAGAAACTACATTACTTAGATCTCAGATTTTGAACCAGACACTAAAAATGAGAACCTATTTCTAGAGGTTCAAAGCCTTATGCAAGGGCCACTGTGGCATTGTTACACAGATGATCGTATTTTTTGGAGTATAAGATGCACCTGACTATAAGACATACCTAGGTTTTAGAAGAAGAAAACAAGGGAAAAATATTCTGAATCAAATGGTCTAGTAATATATTTAATAAAATATAGCAGAATAATTTTTATAGCAATGTAAAGTCAACAGTGGTATTAGTAACCATCATCACTGTCATTAACAAATGAAGAGAGTTTAAGGTTCAAGCACTCTTCTGATTTTCTGGAAACCCCAATACCACCGAATCACGAATACCACAAAGTGAAGGAAGGAAGGCCCAGAGTATCCCCACCATCAACAGTTCTTCTGATCTGGTCTGCTTATTTAAAATCTTCCAAGCATGACTTAGGTATGGACAATGATTGGTACTTCAGCCTTGTAGCTTGTTTCTCAGCCAAGTTCATTTGTCTTCACTCCAACATTTGTCAACTTTTCAGAACTTTTTGTCAGACTTCATATCTTAGCCTGGGATCAGCACCGCCTTGGGGAAAGATCTTCCACTGCACTTCACTTTTTACAGTCCTGCCGAGTCTTGCTTTGGTGCAGCAACCCAAGATTTACTCAATTGCCTGACAATATTGCTCTTAGAAACTGTTTATTTAAACCAAGAACTTCCCTCTTCTTTAAAATATGTTTTTTTTTAAAAAAAAATAGAAAAATAACCACAATGCTGTAGTAGTCCTTCTAAAATGTTTGCATTTCTATGCTTTAAGCCATCACAATGTTTGGCAAGGATCATCTTATAAAAATTACTATTCCTCTATGTGCCACAGTTCTCTCACTAGAAATTAGTTACTATTAATGGGTGGCTTGTTGATATCATTTCAACCTCAAACTAACTTGAGCTGGGATGGCTCTGAATAATTCAAAAGCAAATTAGATTGTTTTCCACGCTGCTGAGTCAAGGCCCATGAGTACATGATCCTATCTCTTTAAGAGACTCTAGCTCTCTCTATCTGTCCCTTTTACAGGTGTCACTGGTTCACTACTGGAAGTAAAAGGCACCTATTTTGTTTCACCCATATTTGTGGGTGATTTCTTCTGACTTTGACCCCAATCCTGAGAGCAATGCACTTTTCTCTTTATATCCATCTAAATTTGTTAAGAACAATTGTATCATTAAAGAAGCTGTCTGGAACTGGCCAATTGGACAAAATGAAATTTGTAATTCCAATCTTTTAAAAACTAGCAGAACACATCCATGAACAGCAACTAGCAGACAGAAGACCAAAAATGCTCAAATATTCCTGGTAGCCTGACAAATTGGTATCAGTAGACACATAGACATAAACAATATCCACCTAATGTTCAAGAGACAATCAACAAGCCAAAAAAAGGAGCAAAAAGACCAAAACACCTCCTCACCAGTAATCAAACACCCAGATGAGCATAGATTAACAACAAGATTAAAATCAAACTAGCAACCAAGAAGTAAACAATACCCCAATCCAGGAGCTGCCAAACAAGCTAACAGTAAACAGCCCAAAGAACTCCCAAGGCCACTTGCCCCAACATTGACAGGGCAAGAATATAAATTGAGAGTAAACCCAGCAGTGGGTTGCACATTTAGTTACCACTGGTTCGCATGCGTGCGCCTTCCGCACATGTGCCCAGCCTCCTGAGCATGCGCTTTGCTCACATGAACGCCTTCCACGCATGCACTCAGCCTCAAAAATGTGCCTAAATAGGAGGGCATGGAGCCGGGGTTACCGGTTCAGGTGAACCAGTCCGAACTGCTGAATACCACCTCTGACTACAAATCCCATTCCTTACTAGCACTGATTTTGTTACCTAGTTTGGATAAAGAGATGTCTGCAAGAAAACAACCAAGCTCAGAGAGCACAAAGGAAATTCTCAATTTTTAAAAGAATGTAACCCCATAATGTATGCCTTAGCCCTCTTCTAGATCTTATCAACCAGAACAGTCACTTTCATGTCTATTTGGATTTTCATTGGGAATCCCATAGAAATATTTTTTTTTTAAATTTTTTTTTAAAAAAGATTGGACTGTAATGGCATACTGTAGCTGCCAACTTCAACTTTCTTCATGGGTGACCCATTATGAAATCCCACAAAGACCAAGGGTCTTAAGCTTTCCTAGCCTTCATGGGTAAAAAGAGTTTTTAATCCAAGACATTTCCCTCAATACATACACACACACACAGATACATACATTCACACACACACACACACACACACACACACACACACACACACAACAAAGGCAACAGTAAAAATATTGGGTTTCTGTCTGGATGGTCTCTTGTGACGAGCTGATGGACAGAGAATGGAAGTAGTGAACTTCCTCCCATATTTGGACATACCAGGGGTTGTGACTTTAAATATATGTATGTATGTATGTATGTATGTGTATGTATAGACTATAGTATATATAGTCATATATTTATATATATGTCATATTTATTTATTTATATATATACATACATACATACATACATACATACATATACATATACATACACACACACACATACATGCATACATACACACTCCGTATGTATGTGTGTGTGTGTGTGTATATATATACAGTGACTTTTTACTGCTTGGATGTTTTTAGTACTCTAAAGACCCATCTTTTGTTTGACAAAAGCCATACAGTTTGCATGTTCTTCATCATAATCCTTGAATCTTTAGTTGTTGTTCTTTCTTGCCTGAAGGGAAAAACAAAAAAGCAAATTGTCATATATTAATTTTCCTCCTCTGTCACCTTAAATTTATAGACTACCCTAGCAAGAGCATCAACATAAGAAAGTTGTGAACCTAAGAAACAGCCTTGCTTTTAATCAAGCGACTGATTTTTCTGGATCAGTATTGTTTGTAGCAACATTTTATGTTCCTAATTTATTTTTAGCTGCCCATTTTGTAATCAGGCCCCACTATTATATAGAAAAGTCTTAGAGCTATTCCCAAATCAAGGTATTGCCAACAAAGAGCTTCTTGCTGCTGTTGTTGAGAGTGGAATTTGCTCATGGCAAATCTTCCCCCCTTCTTTCTGTTGCCCTTTTTTGTGTTAATGCTACCATTTTCTCTTCCACCTCCTCTTTATTGCTACTCTATCTAGAAAAATGAAAATTGTAAGTCACTTCACACAGACCTAACACTCCAGAAAAATGACTTTCTTTTCACGTAAGAGATTGCTAGAGAAGGAGCAGCTCATTTCAACCAAAACTTTAACATGGTTAATTTTCTTTCCTCCCCCAAAAGTATCTGCTTTATTTCTTTCCCTGACAAATCCTTTCTCTTGTTCTTTGCAGTGTGATAGATCATACCAGAGGTGGGTTCCTACCAGTTCGCACCTATTCGGTAGAACCGGTTCATCAAATCTACCGAACCGGTTAGAAGAGGTTCCACCAGTGGACCCGGAAAGCAGGCCACAACTACAGAAGAGGTTCCAAAAATTTTTGAAACCCACCACTGACACACACACACACACACACACACACAGACACACACACACACAGACAGACAGACAGACAGACAGACAGACTCACACAGAGAGAGAAAGAGAAAGAAAGGAAGAAAGAAGAAAGGAAAAAAAAAAGAAAATTTGAGAGAGAGATGAAAGAAAAAAAGGAAAAAGGGACAGAGAGACAAAAGGAAGGAAAGTGACAGACAGACAGAGAGAGAGAGAGAGAGAGAGAGAGAGAGAGAGAAAGAAAATACATGGCCGGCAAGCCACTCCCACTAGGTCACATGGCCGGCAAGCCACTCCCACAAAGGATGCCACACCCACAGAGTAGGTTCAAAAAATTTTTGAAACCCACCACTGGATCATACCAGTACTTCATGGCTCTTATTTCTGAAATAAAAAAGAAAATAAGAATTAAGAATTCGCTTGGTGTCTTCTACATTCATAAGATTTTAATATGTTATCTTGAAAAGAAAATGTGGGCATATACAATTAGTTACATGTAGCTCCTTAATGGTTTTAGCCCATGTAAATATTTTCAGATCCATTTGTGAGGGCAAGTCAGGTCTAAATGGAAAATATCACCTTAACATTGGTTGTTTCTGAAAATTTCAAGAAATATAGTGCACAGAATCACCCTCTTTATGGAAAATTCAAGATTCAGACAATTTAGTTGTCTTTGATGTGATTAAATTACCTTAAGACTCAAACTTTACCAGAACAGGCTTGTTAGTTGGACTATTAGCCTTGAAAATGTTGCCTCAAAACAAGCAGTCATTTAAGATTTTGAACAGTAAAACCAACATATTACCTCAGCTGCGGCCTTGTCTCTTCACCCACAGTCCTAAATGAATGTTTACAGTAGTCATAAATGCCTCACATTTGAATAGAGGCTAGAAAGCAAATGTTGACTTACTTTCAGTCTATTGTTGGCTAAAAAGGTCAGATATTTGGAATTTATTTTGTTTTCCAAGGTGGGCTATTTTTATTTAATCAACCTTTTCATACAAAGCTGCCCCATAATGTTACTAAGATACAGCTCTCTTAAAATTAAGTTTAAAATATAGTTCCAGTCAGAACAAGGTCCTTCAGACAAACCTATTGAGAAATGAAATCCAACAGTCAGCATATCCAGAAAAACAAAAGTGTATAATAGCATAAAATATTTCAGCTTCAAAATCAATTTTTTTCAGGACTGGACATTTTCAGTCCTTCATGAATACATGTTGTTGCATTTATTTTTAAATACTGTAGTGCCACACTTTTTTCTGTCATATTTGTTCTCTCTCTTTCCATTCCCAAATCTCTTATTTCAATAATATTTTTTTTTATTGTAAGTCCTGAAAGCTTTCCTATAAACTAAACTAGTTCTAATATTTCAGAAGGAATTGCTCCCTCTAGTGATGTCACACTAGAACTGACATCTTTAGGTGTAACACTGCCATTGAATTGTGTCTTAATTTAAGAGTTCAGCATATATTAGAGATGTACCTCATTTTATCGTCCTTTGCTTTATTGCATTTCATAGATATTGCATCTTTTGTCAAGAGTTCTCCACCAGCAAAAATATTGCAACTCACTGAAGGCTCAGATGAGGCTTAGCATTTTTTTTTAGCAATACTGTAAAGTCTTTTTAAATTAAAGTATATACATTTTTAAGGACACAATGCTATTGCACATTCGATAGACTATATAGTGTAGTGTAAACATAACTTTTATATGCATTGGAAAACTAAAAGTTTGTGTGATTCATTTCATAGGTAATCTTCAACTTATCACCAATCACTTAGCGAGTATTTGAAATTACAACAGACCTTTCCAAAGCTACTTATGACCTGGGTTTGAAGTTGGAACAGCTGCCCTCCTGTGGTCACATGATAGAAATTTGGGCAGTCAGCAGTTGGCCTGCATTAATGGCTTTTTTCCAGGGTTCTGTGATCACATGACCACAATTTATTACTTTTTTTTTTTTTTTGCCAGAAATCAACTTTTACTTCCAAAAACGTTCATTGCGGACAATGGATTGACTTAACAACTACAGTGTTCTCTGAATGACTGCAGTGGTTGCTTCATGAAAGGTAATAAAATGAGGCGCAATCATATGGCAACCCACTTAATGACCGGTCTGATGTACAACCATAATTCTGGGTTCAATTCCAGTTGTAAGTCGAGGTCCATATGAATTGCAATATTTGCTTTATTGCGGTGGCCTAATACTTTCATTGGCATGAATAGAGCTTTAGGTACCGCACTTTAAATTTACCTGTTTTAGGCAGAGCCTATCATTCACAGGGATGCGGTGACTCAGTGGCTAACACGCTGAGCTTGTCGATCAGAAAGATCAGCAGTTCGGTGGGTGAATCCCTAGTGCCATATAACAGAGTGAGCTCCTGTTACTTTTCCCAGCTTCTGCCAACCTAGCAGTTCAAAAGCATGTAAAAATGCAAGTAGAAAAATAGGAACCACCTTTGGTGGAAAGGTAGCAGCGTTCTGTGTGCCTTTGGCATTTAATCATGCCGGCCACGTGACTAAGGAGACGTCTTTGGACAGTGCTGGCTCTTTGGCTTTGAAATGGAGATGAGCACTACCCCATAGAGTCAGGAATGACTAACACATATGTGCAAGGGGAACCTTTACCTCTACCTTATCATTTCCTGAGCCTGATAAACTGAAGACGGCTTTAGTTTTCTTTTTTTCAAATATCATTGTCTTCTCCCACAAAGCATTTTTAAAACGGAAAGGATTATTCAAAACTAGTGTTTGTGTCTTGTAAGAAAAACACATATTGATTATAGCAGTGGTGTCAAACTCATGTCGTCACGTATCACAACGTTTTCCCCTTTCACTAAAATGGGAGTGGGGTGGCCAGCACGTGACACATCCAGTCCGTGGGCCTCGAGTTTGACACCCCTGTATTATACCATGGTTTGTCTACTGGAGTGTTAAGTCTGTGTGAAGTGGCTTACAATTGCTTCAGCATAAAGATTCTATGGAAGGAAATGTAGCAGTGGTAGGTTGCAGGCGGTACGCCCTGGTACGGACATTTCGGAGCCTGCCCAGAACACCGGGTATCGTTCCGGTATGGTGCTCCAGAAGTGCCCCCCCCCCGCGCTCCTTACCTGTCTTTAAACTCACTCTTCGGCATTTCCGTGGACATGCATGGCGCATACAGTGCCTGTGCAATGCTCCACCTAGCAGCTGGAGAGTTGTGGAGCCTCGTGGAGTGTCGCTGGATTGTAAGATGCATGCGCGTGCTGCACATGTGTGCGCACGTGCTGCACAAATTCATGTGGAGGACGCTGGGCTCTGTTGTAACTGTACCGTTTGCAATGGGATCCGGAACCCACTACTGAACTGTAGTGACACTATTCACATTGTTTAAAGTAAGGGCCTATCTGATTTGACTCAATATATTCAGTGGCCCTGAACACCCTTCAGGCCAATGCTACAGGCGAGAGTTTGTCTGAACCTTTTCTTCCAGTGCTGGTTCAAATACTTCCAGGTTTGCTAACTTTGGGATGACCCACAATATGCCCTCAAATCATCCAGCCTTGAAGTCCTTCAGTGCGTAAAACTATTGGAGAGACATCTGGAGTAAGCCTTGCTCTGCAGTGCTTACCAAAGAAGATGCAGGGCGTTTGCATGGACTGTTTGTCTTCTCCCTTGGCTAATGTTGTAGAAGATTTCCAACTTACTTCCTCCTGATCACTCACTTCTCCTTACCACAGAGAGAGCATGCTGTTTGCCTCTTTGCCAATTCCAAAGAGAGTGGAAAATCTTTGGTGGACATCTGGGTTGCGTCATGCTAGACCACTTTGACACAAACATGAGCAATCTCCCCGTACCTGCTGAAGCCATGAAGCAGAGGTAGATGAGGCCAATCTGGTGGCTTTCATAGTCTCTTAGAACCTTGGAGTGTGCATTGCTTTGCAGATGGTGCTTCATTTGAACTTTTGTCAAAGTGAAGATTACCTTTGAAGCTTCACAGTGCTAGTGTTTTTACAATAGGCACCTCTGAGAGGATTATGATGTTCACATGTTACTATTGTTTTACTTCTTTATCATTTAGGTCACTTGCTAGCATTTAGATGATGGCAGCTATGCTTGATGCGCGTGCACACAGACAAAAACACACACACAGAAACATTTTTGCTGATAAATAAATGAAGGGAGACTACTATAGATCTATTTAAGCTATTTAGCTCTCATCAGCTAGCCATACCATTGCTTGATTTGAACTTGGTCTTCTATGGAAGGAAATGTAGCAGTGGTAGGTTGCAGGCTGTACGCCCCGGTACGGACATATTGGAGCCTGCCCAAAACACCGGGTACCGTTCCAGTACAGTGCTCCAGAGCCCCCCCCCCACCAGGGCACACCCGGTGCTTTGGCAAAAAGAAAAAAAACATTAAATTAGTCCCCTGGCTCAGCTGATAAGGAAGGAGAGCTTGTGGCTTAGAGTTTAACACAACTACCTAATATGTAAAAATAGCCCAAGTTTGAATCCCAGTAAGGGTAAGGCTAGCTGATGAGAGCTAAATAGCTTAAATAGATCTATACTAGTCTCCCTTCATTTATTTATCAACAAAAATGTAACACAAAATAGTTTGTCATGTAAGCGACTGCTAGAAGGCTCCTGGAGTGGGACTGAAAGGCGAAAGGGAAGCAATATGCTTCCTTCCATATTTGGGCACACCAGGTGCTTTGACAAAAAGAAAAAAACTATACAGACACACACAGAGAAGAAGAGACAGATATTGCAGTCTCTGGAACTTAAAATATATTACCCACTTAGCTTTCGTTAGCCTCTGCTAACATCGTCAGAGTGTAAAACCTACCATTGAAGAGATATCTGCATTTATACTAATCAATTTGGCCATTGTGCATGATATATATATCACATATGATTTGGTTTTGCAAGAAAACTTTCATGGATTGACTTAATTATATTAAACAATTTAATTGGTTGTTGGTTGAAGTAAAAAAATACTATTACATGAATCATAGAATCTTTAGGGCATTTTTCATTAGACAAGTTCAGCTGTAGTTTTTTTTTCTTTTCTTTTTTAATTAAAAGACATCCTAGCTCTGTTGCTTAAGGCTTTTTTTCCTTTTTTTTTTTAAAGTTACATCTGAAGCATTGGTAAGAATCATTTGATACCTTTGCAGACAAATTACACAATTATCCAGCATTATGATATTTGTAAAGCATTTGTCTTTCTTGCTGCTATACTTGTTGGAAGGAATTACTTTTAATATCTAGAAAGGGCCATTTTTTGCCTCTTTATAGTTACCGGTTTCTTGTAACAAATATAATAACTGCATTAACAATGTAGTATTTTAGACGACGCAGCAGAAAACTCTACATGTTCCATTGCAGTTAACAATTCCTCATTTTTTTCAAAGCCCATAAAGTGCATGTCAACATTTCAATCCTTAGCGATGGATTATTATTCATTGTTTATTTTCTAGATTACCATATTCAGTCTAAAAAAAATATTCAGGCGGGCACAAGATGGCAGCAAAGAGATACAGTAAACAATAAATATTTACTGACTGACAGGAATTTTGCAGCCCAAATATGGTACCCTAGGGCGCGTAGGGATGGTCACAATTAGTCTTTTAAAAAAACCAAGATGGTTCCCACATTGTTGTGGTTCAAGCTCCACCTGTTTGTATATGTGTTGCAAATGATAAACAGGTACCACAGAAACCATCTTGCCTTTTCCAGTCATACTTCGTGTCCCAAGGCTGCAGAAGCCCTACATACGTTTGGGAATAACCTCTAGAGAATGGGTGTCAAACTTGATCGTGGACAGGCTGGATCATAATGTATCATGATGTTTTTTGTTTTTGCGGAGCAAAGTTGGGTGTGACCTGAGTGTGACATATCTGGTGACATATCTGGTCCATGGGCTGCCAGTTTGACAGGCCTGCTCTAAAGGCTTACAACTCAATGATAACTTGCAATGCAATTAAACAGCACATGGTAAATTGATGTTATTAACCGAGTTTAACCCAGTTCCTCCCTTTTCCTCATCCCGACTCCCACTCCAGCCATTCAGTATTTTTTGTTGTTGCTGTTTGACAGAATGGCTGCTGGATGAGAGGCAAAATTAGGGACCACTTGGAGCAGTTTATCTAATTTATGGAGTTTATGGAAGGAAGATGGTCATGTGAAGAAGGGCGTTAGAATGTCAGCGGCCTCAACTCGACCTCCATTAATTTAGCCTAAAAACTAAAAGTCTGTATTTTCTTATGGGCAATTTCACCTCATTTCTTTTTTTTTAAAGTCAAGAAACTGCATGACAACATTTGGGAAACTCCTGCAAGTTTTCCAATTTGCAAATTATAAATTAGGTTAGTTTGTATTTGTCCCCATCTTTATTCCAGGTAAAATAAAATGCGTCACAGACTCTCTCCCCAAATATTTTAGTGGCAGAATGCAAGAGGAAATAAAATACAAATCATTTACTTCATGCTCTTACTTATGTCACCTTATGGGAGAGAATCCTAAGTAGAAAAATAAAACAAAAAGGCAACTTTTCTTCAGGAGTAGAGATAGCATCGCAAGCAGAGGTGGTATTCAGCCAGTTTGGACCGGTCCGGGCAAACTGGTAGCACCCACGATCAGTTGGCTCTGCCCACTTTCCCTGCCCTATCCTGTCCTTTATTTCCTGCTTTCTAGCTCATCTCAATGGTGTAGCACAGCTGATTTCTGCCCCTTGCTGTTCTACTTACTGTTGCAGACTTGGGAGATAAACAGCTGAACTTTGAAACCAATCACAAAAGGAGACTGAATCCTCTAAACAGGAAACACTTGATTATTCATTGTTTTCAGTTTTTATTAGGTAAAGGTAAAGGTTCCCCTTGGACATATGTGCTAGTCATTTCTGACTCTAGGGGGCAGTGCTCATCTCCGTTTCAAAGCCGAAGAGCCAGCGCTGTCCGAAGACATCTCCATGGTCATGTAGCCATCGTGACTAAATGCCGAATGTGCATGGAACGCTGTTACCTTCCCACCAAAGGTGGTTCCTATTTTTCTACTTGCATTTTTATGTGTTTTCAAACTGCTAGGTTGGGAGAAGTTGGGACAAGTAATGGGAGCTCACTCCATTACGCGGCACTAGGGATTCGAACTGCCGAACTTCCGATCTTTCTGATTGACAAGTTCAGCGTCTTAGCTACTGAGCCACCACATCCAGTTTTTATTACTCATGGATAAAATGCTAATAAATAAAATTAGCCTGTGATAATAATCTTCTGAAGTTAGGAACAGCAAAATGAAACTATAGCCAAGGTGGCGCAGTGGTTAAATGCAGCACTGCAGGCTACTGCTAGATCAGCAGGTCAGCGGTTCAAATCTCACCGGCTCAGGGTTGACTCAGCCTTCCATCCTTCCGAGGTGGGTAAAATGAGGACCCAGATTGTTGGGGGCAATATGCTCTCTGTAAACCGCTTAGAGAGGCCTGAAAGGCCTATGAAGCGGTATATAAGTCTACTGCTATTGCTATTGCTATTGCTATTGCTAGTAAATACCATAATACTGCAAAGAATGTTTA
This sequence comes from Thamnophis elegans, assembly GCF_009769535.1. Classification (NCBI taxonomy): domain Eukaryota; kingdom Metazoa; phylum Chordata; class Lepidosauria; order Squamata; family Natricidae; genus Thamnophis; species Thamnophis elegans. The sequence continues at coordinate 25,451,543 of NC_045549.1, read as the reverse complement.
TTTAAACTAAGTCTTTGTAACTTACAACTTCAAGGCTATTTGCCCACCCCACCCCCCCAAAAAATCTTTTATGTAGCACCCAGGGTCCCTTTAAGCATTAAAAATCAAATTGTATTTTTAATGTGACATTGAAATTATGAAATACACAATATAAGACATCACTATTTTTATTTGTTTTTCTGAACTGTGCTCATTTTTTAAGTGTGGTCCCTAATCTCAAGGAAGTCATGTCTCCTAATATGTGCCAAATGTTCTTATGCCTTAAACAATAAGGCAGCTTAAAATGTTAATTGTTTGCAATGACTCTTCTTGCCAATAGAGGCTGCTATTAATACATAATGATAAAATGTAAGTTTGTATACCTGCAACAGTATTAATGAAATTTACTATTTTGATTTGTAATATTAGAACTACTTAATCTGTTTGTTTTTTCAGCAAGTGTGGAATAAAAAGTAGGAATAAATACATTTTTTCTTTGTATTATGTCTACATTTAAATGTAGCCTCAACTACAATTATGTCTCTTAGAAGACTAATTGTCCAAAACAATTATGTTTCTTAGAAGACTAATTGTCCAAAACAGCATAAGGATACTGAGAATTGCAAACAAAATGAAAACATAAGATGAAATAAATTTAAAACTGGGTAACTAATAAACTGAGCAGACATATTCATGCCTACATATTCCCCATATTGATTCTAGGTACCAGTTTGCACCTGAAGCCATGCACGATGAACACCACAGGAGAGAAGCCCATCCTTTTTCCATGATCCAGCGTGATGTAATGAAGAGAATGGAAAAAACATGGCTGTACAACCCAAAGCTTTATTTAGGAGAGAAAAATGTGTTTTTGTGTCTGTGTGTGTCTGTGTGTGTGTGTGTCTGTGTGTGTCTCTGTGTGTGTGTGTGTGTGGAACTGTAGCCAGATTATCCTCTCCTACATCTGCAGATATCAAGCTATATTACAATGATTTAGATTACTTGTGTACTTGAGAGTAAGAGAGGTGACTTTGATAGAAATACGCAAGAACTGATACATAAGCAAAGGGGGCTAAAACATGATTTAAGTCTCCGAAAGCAAGGTAGTATTTGGAAGCAACTCAGGAAAACTTCTCTCCAATTCATTGGTCATAAGGAGGAGGGGGATCAGGAACAATCAGTTTCTGTTATTAAATATGCTTGCCTTTACTGTAATTTTTTTAAAAAAAATCATCTGGCTTTCAAGAAGAGATTGGACTGCCATTTGTCAGAAATGGTGTAGGTAGGGTTTTCTGCTTGGGTATAGGGTTGGACTAGATGACCTACAAGGTCCCTTGCAACTCTGTTAATCTAATCTAGTCTAGTCAGTCTAGTCTAGTCTAGTCTAGTTTAGTCTTCTTCTGCAGCTGGTTTTTTCCTGGTCTGATCTATCTTGTGGGGATGATAGTTTTGCTACACTACTGATTATTTCAGGGACTGGAAATACAACCACTCAGGCGTATTACTGCAATTATATAAAAGCATAAAAACTTCAGATTAAATTATCAATCAATATTTATTATCAATAAATCAATATTTATTCAGTCACAGAACAGCAAATAAAACAAAACATCATAATTAATTAAAGTGAAAGAGGAAGACATAACATTCTGAAATATGTAAAAGAAGAGAGGAGATACTACAGTGGACCATACCAACTATAGAAGAGTTCTTGGCTGTGGTCAGTGAAGTTAAATCAGATAGTGAGAACTTAAAAATGATAAAACAACCAGGATGTTTAGTGAAGAATGGAGATAATTCCTGCATAGAAGGGACAATATAAGAGAACATGTTCCATTACCTTAACTATTCCTCCACCTCATGGATACAAAAGGATGTTTTAGATCTTCTTAGGAGCAGGGCATTAAATTTAGTCAAGGATAAAGTAAAGGTTCCCCTCGCACATATGTGCTAGTCGTTCCCAAGTCTATTTGCATTTTTTACATTTTCTATTTGCATTTCAAACTGCTAGGTTGGCAGAAGCTGGGACAAATAATGAGAGCTCATTCCGTTACGCGGCACTAGGGATTCGAACTGTGTAACTGCTGTCATTTCTGATTGACGAGCTCAGCGTCTTAGCCACTGAGCCACCACATCCCTTTAGTTAGATAAGCCTTTCTAAATTTTGAACCATTATGAAACTTAGGTATCTGACTGGTCAGAGAAAATATGCAAAATATTGTAGCTCAAAAATATTTTTCTGTGTGGAACTGATGAATCTGATTGCAGCTCTGATCGATAGCCCATTGTTTAAGATCTGCTGATGCACTTCACAGCCCTTCAGGGTAAGAGCTGCCCATGTAAAGCCATAGCATTGCAGTTGAGTAAGTATTGTCTGGCACCAGGAAAAGTGAAAGTCATGATTAAAGGGGTCAAATTGGGGGGGGGGGGAGTTCTCTATTTTAAGTAGGCTGGCTTCAAGGCAAAATATCCCATTTGGAATGAAGTAATGGCTCAGTGGCTAAGATGCTGAGTTTGTTGATCAGTAAGGTCAGCAGTTTGGCGGTTTGAATCCCTAGTGCCAACGGCGTGAGCTCCTGTTACTTGTCCCAGCTTCCATCAACCTAGCAGTTCAAAAGCACATAAAAATGCAAGTAGAAAAATAGGGACCACCTTGGTGGAAAGGTAGCAGCGTTCTGTGCGCCTTTGGCATTTAGTCATTGGGTTTAGTCATTAGAGGTTGGGAACGACTAACACATATGCGCAAGGGGAACCTTTACCTTTAGATCTCAGAAGCTAGAACTGAACTCTTTCAAGAGAAAGAAATAACCTGAACTCCAAAGAGACGCTGGGCTCAGATCTCAGCTGAGAAAAAAAAATGCTGCAGGTATATTTCAGCTCCTTTGGAGAAGTGGAAAGATTGTAAAGTTGATGCTGTTTTTGTGCATTTAAGCTGACATAATGGGACTTAAAGCTGGCATGGGATTTATGGTTGCCTGCCACATGGAAAACAATATCCAGATATTTCAAGGTCTTAATTTGCTCTATTGGATGATTGTTTCATATCAGACATGTCCCTTGGTTTTGGACTAATTAATTCCTAGCTGTTTTTCTCAGCAGGGCTCAGCTGCTGTATAAAGTGCCCATTTCAGAAAGAGTAAAATATTTGTTTATAAAATTGTATAGTAGCCTTTTTCATTGTTAAAATCCAATCTCCGATGGCTGAATTTTTTTCAAGATTGTTAAAATGTGAGAGAGATTTTAGTGTTTGCATATAAGATTATATGATACATGGAGGTGAGAGCCGGACGTTAAAAAATAAATTTAAAAAATTTAAAAAGGCCAAAGAAGCAGTACCCACCAATTAAAATGTTGCTGGCTCCTCTTTTGAGTGATAACAGCTTTTCAGGGTTCAAGATGAGAATTTTTAGATCAAGCCTGCTACCAAAGATTCTTTACCTGAAATTTCGGAATATGCATTTTTCTCTTGCCAGAGATATAATCTTTAACAAAGCTATGGGTTTCTCAAAATCACTTTAAAACAGAGGTGTCAAACTCAAGGATCCGGGGACCCGGTTGCTTAGATCTGGCCTGCGGGATTGCCCTGGAAACAGCAGACTGGCCTGTGGTGCCTCTGCTAGCGAAAACAGATCTCCCTTGGGCTGTGGGCACACCTCCCAAGCTATGCTGTCGCTGGCAGAGGGTTGCAGGAGGCTGTTGCAGCCAAAAATGGAGCTCATTTTGCTGGCAGAGTGCTCAGGCCACCACAGGCGCCCCGACATGAGTGATCTCGAGCTGGCCATGAACACCTCGGCCACAGTCATCCTGGCTCCTTCAGGTCAATCAAATCCCTGATGTGGTCCTCAATGAAATCGAGTTTGACATCCTTGCTTTAGACTAATAACTTTATTCTGTCTGTCTCTCAAAGTTTTGTGATTTCTTCCCTCCTCCCTGCCAACATTGTGGATTGTGCTTTTATTTCCCAACAGAATATATACATATTATCTTTTTTTCTAAATAGAGGCAAAGCCCTCCCTTTGGAATGGATTCTCTGAAGTTTTATTTGGAAGGGCCTCCTGAACATATGGAATAATAAATATTTTTGTATAAAAGTTTCGTTTTCAGCGTGGCGAATATGTGGTTAAGTACAAACATCAGTAATGCTCGTAAAGGTAATGGAGATCCTATAATTATGTTTGTGCAAATGACAATTTTACATTTTGTCCAATTAAAATGTGAACAAATGTTCTAAGAGATTAGAAACATTTATAGGAATATTTAAGAATGACTTGGCTATTTTCAATATGTATTTCAATAAATTAAGATATTTCAAAGTTGACAGATCTGTCAAAATCTAAATGTAGTATTTCTGCAAATTACATGCTGGTGTGATTTTAAAAAAAAATCCTAAGAATTTTCATGAGGACTGAGACAAAATTATACAAAGTTTGGCTGTTATAAATCTTTAAGCCAGGTTGCTATGTCATCTCGGTACAGTTTTAGCCATTCGATGTTGCTCTTTGTAGTTTCCAAAGCTTGCTTTCTTGAGGCTTCTCCTGCTCCAGCATCAGGATATCTCTCAAAGAAATTTTCCATCTTAAGAAGATAAAACATGTGCAAATATTAACAACATAGAACTGGTTTCTCAGAAGACCAAACAGTTTCGCGTATCTCCAGTTTGCAGAATTTTTCAAAGATCTACAAGTCAATAATTATCAAATATATTTTGTAAATAGGCTTTGAGCTTGGTTATACCTGATGGGTCGTTATGCATGTAAGTTTAACACTATGCATCGGCTTTGGAATGAAGCCTGAATTCTGAATCAGAGTAATTCAAAACAGATTATAATTTACACAACATAGAGTGAACACTTTTTAATCACACCTGATTTTGATTTCAAACTTCACTCCTGATTTGTTGCACTGGAATTTTGGTGCATTATGGTTGTCATGCTAAAATTTACTGATTGAAAGAAATACCAGGGTGGGGAGAAGGAGGAGACTGAATTTAGTGACCAAGATGTACACCTCAACTCAAAGTGATCCTTCCAATCACTCTGGTTCAAGTGACTCATGTCATCCTATCAGCAGGAATCTGGAGAATTCTTGAAGCCAAAGATAACTTTTGTTTTACCATTCACACCATCTGATTTTTTTACTAGACTTTCACCCGTCATTTTGTGACTGCGTTTGATGTGTTGTCTTAACTAGCTGATAGGAAAAGACCAATGAGCCAATCTTTTAGATTTATGATGATTTTGAACATCAGATGCACAAGATGTGCATGATCAAATGTTACCATCATTAACTCCTCTGCTATATAGCTGTTTTACAGTCCCCAAGATATTCTTCATGAAAGTGCCATTTTTCTGCAAAATCTCCCCACACAGCAAGGACCTTATAGAATTTAAAACTTTTTTTAAGTAGCAAAACTTGAAAGTCCTTGCAATTGACTCATCTCCTTTAGTGGTCTAGCTTTTCTTAAACTTATATTTTGTTCTGATTTTTTCTTTAAAAAAAGAGTTACTTACTTGCTAACGTTCCTCTTTTCATTTTAAAGAATAATTATGTCTGAACTAGGAAATGTCCCCCACAGATGTTAGATTATTCACAGACTGTAAACATTCTTGGTTATAACTTCCCATATTTCTTTTCTTCCTTAATAATTTCTAATGAGTTGCTTGGTTTGGAATGTGTTAGTACTGGGCAGGGATGAAATTCAGCAGATTCTGACAAGTTCTGAGGAACCGGAAGTGAAAATTTTGAGTAGTTCGGAGAACTGGGAAATACCACCTCTGGCTGGTCACAGAGTGGGGTGGGAATGGAGATTTTGCAGTGTGCTTCCCCTGCCACGCCCACCATGCTACGCCCACAGAACTGGTAGTAAAAAAAATTGAATTTCACCACTGGTACTGGGGTATGTACAGGCCCTACTCTTGGTTTCCATGTACATTAAATTATTCCCCACCTTAAACTGAGTGAGTCACACAACTTTCAGAGACTATTTACAGGAAAACTAGAAAGAGTGGAAAAGAACAAGACTTTCTGACAAATGGGGAAAACAAAGAAAGATGACACATGAGCTAGGTGGCCATATAAGTCCTGAAAATAAATACATTTAGGATGGATTAGGAAACTTTATTGCCAGCAAGGACTGCAAATTCTTTTTCTTTTCTTTTTCTTTTTTTATCTTTTGAGGGTTGCAACAAACTTGAGGCTTGTGGCTGGAAATGAAATTTTTCCCTTGATTTGTTATTGTTTTATTTTACTTTGTTTTGTGGAGGAGGAAGGGAGTTAGAGTTGATTGGCTTATATTGTACAGGTAGTCCTTTGGGGAACTGTGGCCTTCTGTGCTAGCTTTGAGCTGACCGGTACTGCTGTATGTATTGTAGTATTTTGTTTGCCACAAAAAAATGGCAGGAGCAATATTCCTATTAGATTTCCATTACCAAGTTCTTGTTCTGGTTTTATCATTCTAGTTAATGCTTATATACATGCCCAATAAAACTGTTTTATTTTGAAGTGTCAGGAGACTATACAATCAGAACTCGGCAAACTTTTATGAGTTGCCAGTGCAACAATCAAGAAATCGCTCGCCCCTATCAATATCCATCTCATTAAATAGGTGCACCTAGAAGAGGAATGAGGAATAGTCCCTTGGCAGTTTTCATATTTAGAAAATTGGATAGCTGCACAGTAGCAAACCACGTTGTGTCTTACCTGCCAAAGCTGGAGCTCTGTGTTAAATGTGCCTGATATTCTTGATATTAGGCGACCAAGATTTCTATCATTAAGAGTGTATCTGTGAAAAAAGAAGATATTCATATTTGGCAATAGCAATAGCACTTAGACTTATATACCGCTTCGTGGTGCTTTACAGCCCTCTCTAAGTGGTTTACAGAGTCAGCATATTGCACCCAACAATCTGGGTCCTCATTTTACTGACATCAGAAGGATGGAAGACCGCGTCAACCTTGAGACGGTCAGAATTGAACTGCTGGCATTTGGCAAAATTAGCCTGCAATACTGCTTTCTAACCACTGTGCCACCGCGACTCCTTATACATCCTTATTTATGCATGCAAAACGTGGTGGCTACTACATATTGGCTTTCAAGATAAAATAATTAGTGGAAACAGAATCATCATCATCATCATCTCTCAGCTAATGGCCACTTGATAAGGACTAAACCTAATTGAGATCCATTACCTACTGCAGAACATTCTAGAAGACATTTTGTTAAGCCTCAAAATTTGAAGGCCTGGTGCTTGTTTCAGACAGGCTTTAAATGCTGTGAAGTAAGCCTTAGTAAAACTTCTAGAGTAGTCCAATGATGATGACCCTATGGCACGTGTGCCACAGGTGGCATGCAGAGCCCACTCTGCAGGCACGTAAACCATCAGCCCCAGCCCAGCTCCACCGCACATGTGCACGTGCCTCCAGGGGGTAGTGTAAGCATGCGTGGGGGCACGTACACATGTGGGGGCGTGTTCATGCAGGGAGATTGCATCTGTATTCACGGGGCGGGGTGGTGCAGGGGGGTCACACACACATGCACAGGGGTAGGGCACACACAGGGGGGTCACATGTTCATGCACGGTTGGCAGGGTTATGCAGGGGGGTTGAACATGCATTGCATTATGGATGTGCATGCACTCACTTTCAGGACACAGCAACAAAAAGGTTAGCAATCACGGGCATAGTCCATATACAGCACTAGTGGCTAGCCCAAGATATTTTGTGGCTTCCATAGAGGAGATATACTCAGGCAATGTGGTTTTTTTAAAGTTTTGTCAAATTTTGTTATAAAATGTACAGTAGTTTGATTAGCATCTTTATCTAAACTATTAGTTAATTGTACGTGATATGCCTTATAGATTAGTCATTGACTGTAATAAACTCAATCTTTCTCTTTCCCTCTTGCTACTGAAGAGCAAAAAACACATATTTTTTTTCATTCCGAGGAGAAATGATGTGATTGGCAGGGGCATCTTATTTTCACAGGACCAATGGAAGAGTCTCCTTCAAGCCAGAACCTGGGATGCAACCAACAATTTCTTCCAAAGATTTGCTGCCACAAGAGAAAATACTCTGGCTTGATCCTGCTTTGATTGACCTTTTCTGTCCTTCGTTTTAATTCACCTTTTATATTTCCATAGACTATCTGAGTAGGAGAATCCAGAGGTTATTCCAATCATAGAAATAGCTCATTCTGTTTTTTTAAGCCAGAATCTGAATAGGGGACTTACGACCTATTGACTTGTTCAATTCTCTTTTCTAGCATGGCTCATCACAAATATCAGGCCCTGGAGGTTTAATACTCTTTCAGCTTCATCTGCAGCTATGCATTTCTTTCTTCGTCATGTGATGCGAGAAGAGGCACCAAATGTCTTGAGAAAGTTATGTTTAAACTGTCAGCATTCCAAGTAACACATTTCTCACAGTAGAAAATATGGCAGGCCTAAAGGCCCAAATGTAAAAGATGGCTTCCAGGTCTGACATAAACATTACCATATTTTTCGGAGTATAAGACGCACATTTTTCCCTCAAAAAAGAGGCTGAAAATCTGAGTGCATCTTATACACTGAATACAGCATTTTTTGCCTCCTGAAACTACGTCCCCTTCACCAAAATGGCTGTGCATAGCATTTAGGAGGCTTGTAGAGTGCTCCTGGGGGCTGGGGAGGGCAGAAATGAGTGAAAAATGTGCCATATTTTTGCTATCTTTTTACCACCACCCCCATCCCCCAGGAGCACTCTATAAGCCTCCTAAAGGCTATTCATGCCCTTTTTTATGGGAGGGAAACCCAGGCCTGTTTTCACGAAAAACGGGCCATTTTTGGGATGTCTGCACAGTGCAATTTTTTTTTTAAAAAATTGCCTCTTCAAAATCTTGAGTATCTTATACTCTGAAAAATATGGTATTTCTAAATTATGCAAATAACAATCTAAAGATGTTCTGTTTTCATAAAACAGAAAACAACCAAATGAAGGGAATTTATCTTCCAGCTTGGATAGCATGTGGCGATGTTAAAATCTGATATCCTTCTATTTAGGGGGGTTATTTTTCAACAAAAATCAAGGTGGCTTCCAAAAGAGAATGAAGTGTCTAGGGAGCCAGCACTTACCGTTTGACCAAATACTCCCAGTTGAGCCGTACCCAGTCCCATGCCATGGTTTTGCCATAACTATTTAAGGAGATGTATCTCAAGACTGTGAAGACATCTTGACTTCTTATGAGAGTGGTATCTTTGATGCAATTTAAGAATCTAGAAACGAAACAAGCAATTGTATTTGATGATTTGCACTTCATTAGGATAGTATAGAAAATGATATTTGAACTGCTTTTCTTGACCTAATTTACATAAGAATTTTTTTTTAAAAAAAACCCAAATATCAGAATTCTCCAGACATCTATCAAGAAAGGTGAAAGGAACATGTTGAATAGGAACCTTTAGACTAGACCTTCCTGATATATTTCTGAATTAAATAGGGCATTGGTTATGATCAGCGGTGAAATCCTCTGAAGTCTGCTACCAGTTCGGTGAGTCTGCTACCGAGTGTGCAATTTGGGTGCATGCCAGTGGTGGGTTTCAAAATTTTTTAGAACCTCTTCTGTAGGTGTGGCCTGCTTTGTGGGAGTGGCTTGCCAGCCATGTTACTGGGTGGGAGTGGCTTGCCAGCCATGTGACCAAGTGGGAGTGGCTTGGCAGTCATGTGACTGGGTGGGTGTGACCAACTTGTAAAATGTGGTGAAACTCACTTAATAACACTCTTGCTTAGAAACCAAAGTGTTGGCTCAGAAACTCTGGCATTTGAAGCACGCAAGTCTTAAAGCTGTCAAGTTACAAGTCCCTTGCACCCCTTTAGAAAAAAAAACCCCAGGGGTGTTCAAATTTGACAGCTTTAAGACTTGTGGACTTCAACTCCCAGAATTCCTCCTCTCGCTCTTCATCTTGATGATGTCCGGATGGGCGGGGGGAGGGAGCTGGAACCGGTTCTAAACGGCACTGTAGATTTGTGGAACCTCTTCTATAGAAGAAGTTAGAACTGGCAGGAATCCACCCCTGGTGCATGCGCACCTGAGGCAGGCCCGTGCAGTGCTAAAAAAGGAACATTTTGAAGGCTTCCAAGTCTGCAAAGGCAAGTAGAACAGCATGGAGTGGGGGGGGGGGAATCCGCTGTGCCACGCGATTTAGATTAGCTAGAAAACAGGAAATCTGACGATTCTAGCTAATATAAATTACACGTCACAGGTGATCGTCACTCAGCTGGTCATCGGAAATACCAGTTCGCCCGAACCAGTAGCATGTTTTACTACCAGTTCAGGCGAACCAGTCCAAACCGGTAGCATTTCATCCTTGGTTATGATTCAGGCACTGTCCTAAGTCACTTGTGCCTCTTGGTTGTTTGGACAAAACACAACTCCCTTTCTGTTCAGTTTGCAAGATTATGGTGCTTATGGTGATTTAGGGAAGATGTCCATTATTTTTCTTGTTGATTAAAGAATCACCTGATCAATTTCAAGGAACTTTGCTTCACAGGCAGCAAAACACAGTATAAGTATAATCTTTATTGTCATTGTACTTAAATACAATGAAATTGGTTCAAAACTACTGCATTAGCAGCTTGATTATAATACAATGAAATTGGTTCAAAACTACTGCATTAGCAGCTTGATTATAAACTTGAAAGAGACAGAAATAAAATGAGATAGGGGAAATATTAGAATATAAGTTTTATAGAATAAATAAAAATAATAGATAGAAAGATTAGTTTACAGATGTTTGGCATTTTTAAAAAAAATGTATGTTTAAACAATATAATGGGGATTACTTAAATGCGATAAATGTGACAGAGATTATTGTTACCATGAATTGGATGAATATGAATGATACCCAGAACCAATTTTGTTCATACGCAATAGAGAAATGTTTAGATTGAACAAGAAAGATAGAGTTGAAGATATAGATAAGGATGAGAAGTTAGGCATTTTTTGTTGGTAACAATATAGTGAGGATTACTTAAATTTGATAAATGTGATAGATATTACTAATATTGTTACTGTGAATTGGATGAATATGAATGATAACTAGAACCAACCATGTACACACCCAAGATGGATGTTTAATAATAATAATAATAATAATAATAATAATAATAATAATAATAATAACAACAACAACAACAATAATAGGAACCGCTTATATCCTCTGATGTTACTTTAACAGTTCCTAGGTCCTTTGTTAGGACTCGAGCTGTTGAGCTACCAACCAGCCCCAGAGGCTGTGAATCTCACCAAAGATTAACCACGCAGTAATAATGATAATAATAATGTTAATAATGTTAATAATGTTAATAATGTTAATAATGTTAATAATAATAATAATAATAATAATAATAATAATAAAATGGATAGGCAAACTACTGTTTTAGGCAACCCTGTGTATGTGAAACCATAACTCATGTCCCCAGTATAAAAACGGTGAAAAATTGTTAGAAAGATAGCATTATATCTATTGGAAGATTAATCACAGATTTTTTTAAGAACCACTTGCTTCCTGCTAAACTTTTATGCCTACTAAGAATGCTCAGAGTCTCTGCTTTGTCTTCCTGCACCAATCCTTTTTTGTGGTTTTGAGAACTAGGGTTTAAGAACAGCAAACAGATACCTCTAATACAGAAAGTTAAAGGTAATTTAAAGAAACCTGTTCAGCAGAGTTATGTTTTTCACTGATGCCAGGCCATAGAGAAGCTTCTCCTTTTCTTGAGCTAATGTTGCAGTTGTGTACTGATGAAACATATAATTCCAGGCTTCCTCGTCACCTGAGTGCTGCATCCCAAAACGGTACACCAGGAGGCGGATGTTTACATCTAGCCTAACATGGAAGAGAATGATACTGTTAGCGAAAGAGGCCTATCTTCCATGCCACTTTGCCCATGGACACCCTCTGCACCTGTACATAAATATGTATAGTAACCTTGTTCCATTCATCCAAGTCTCAAACCGTGAAGAGGCATTCGCCAAAGCCTGTGGGTCATTCATATTGCATGCGAATTCCAAAACAGTTGTACGAAGGAGGCTGGAGAAAAGGACGAAGGAAAACTAAGTTTTATTTGCTTGGAATATGCTGTAGTTTATGTATTAAACTACATATATGCAAACATATTAAACCTACACACATTCAACTTTCAAAGGGCAGTGCTAAAGGACACATGGCAGTTCATTTCTGAAAAAGAGGGGTGGGGTCTGAAAGAGTGGAGTTTGAAACAGGAACTGTTGTAGGAGGGAGGGGAAATCCCATATGGTCTTTGTTCCTCTAGATTAGGGGTCAGCAACCCGCGGCTCTGGAGCTGCATGTGGCTCTTTCATCCTTCTTCTGTGTCTCCCTGTCACCAGTTGGTAAAAGGAAAAAGGACGGCATTCTAAGAGGAGACTTAGAGGAATTGGACTTCTAGTCGGCAGGGGAAAAATGGACACAGTGCTAGGAGGAGACTTTATGGTGGAAGAACCAGACTTCTGATCAGCTCCAGAATTGAACAGGGGGCTTTATGGCTCTTTGAGTGTTTAAGAATGCTGAACCCTGCTCTAGATTCTATACAGTACTTATAGAAGCTTTCTTCATGCATTCAAGCTAATTATTTGTTCTGCAGGAGTTTTAAAGGGAAGGTATATTCAATTAGATTGAATATACAGGTAGCCCTCGACTTATGGCCACAATTGAGCCCAAAATTTATGCCACTGAGAAATTTGTTAAGTGACCTTTGCCCCATTTTATGACTTTTCCTGACACATCTGTTAAATGAATCACTACAGTTGTTAAGTTAGTAACATGGTTGTTAAGGAGATCGCATGACCCTGGGATACTATAAGCCTCACAAATATGAACTAGTTGTCAAGCATTCAAATGTAAAACACGTCGCCCTGGGGATACTGCAATGGTCATACATTTGAAACACGGCCATAAGTCACTTTTTTCAGTGCCATTGTAACTTTGAACAGTCACTGAATGAGCTGTTGTTAAGTCGAGAACTACCTGTAAATAAACCAGCGTATGCACTCCAGGACCTGAATAAAGGTTTGACACCCATTGAGAGTTGCACACCAATGGTGGGTTCCAAATCCCATTCCAATCGGTTCGGCTGGAACGGGCCTGGCGTCATCCACATGGACGGGCGCGGCACGTGCAAACATGCGCACAGTGCGTGCATGCTTCGTACCTGCCTGTGATGCCTCCGCAAGCCTCCGCAATGCTCCAGCTGCTTGGCAGGGCCTGTGTGCACCATGCACGTGCACAGAAGCACCAAAGGCTTAAAGGACGGGTAAGGAGCTCGGGGGACGGGGGGCCCTCCAGTGCACCATACCAGAACAGTACCCAGTGCTCTGGGCAGGCTCCGGTATGCCCGTACTGGGGTATACCGCCTGCAACCCACCACTTCTGCACACCCATTTAAGTAACCAAAAAGTCAGATTACAGATCTCCTTCAGGTCATATGAAGGTCAAGACGAGAAAGAAACGGAAATAGAAGCCAATTCTGTGGAATGGAAAGCTTGAAAAAAACCCAATATTTGCTGTGTGATTCATCTGATCATGCAGCTACTTTGGAAAATGAACAAAACATTTGTCACGTAAAGAAACTTTTGACACTGGAGGATATTGATTTGATTATCGCATCATATTCCTTCTAGAGAAATGTTAGATTACTGCATGCCCTATCGTATTGTCCCAGGGTGGATCAAAAGCTTCGGGAGGCAGGCTTGGGTCAATGTTGATGATGAAATTAAGAGCGAGGGAAGGTGGAAAGAACTATCAGTCAACGAGAATTGTATAGTTACACTAATTGCGCTGCACTCTTTTTTACAGTGAAAAGATGCAGAAACAACACTAGAAAACCCAAGAAATTTATCAATGAAAGAAACAGTGTCCATATATGACAAGGTAATTCCACATATTTTAAAAACATAGTGCGCCTTATCTGGGAGCACTAAACTTTAAGACTATCTTCAAACCTTCCCCCACCGCCATCACATTCTTTCTCTCTGTCTCATGTATATGCAGATTAAAAGGCTGGTTAGTACAGCTGTTTAGGGTTGTTCTGTTTAACAACTAACAAGGTCTTCCTCTAACATAAATAGGATGATTAAATCTCATTATGCACAAGGTTTCATTTGTCTGTAACTTTGATCCTACAAATAAAGGGCTGATAAACATCAGCGGGACGTCTAAGGGTCATTTGAAAGATAATACACAACATACAATGCTCCAAAGCAAGTTTGCATATAATGCAGTTGAAACAAATGCTTCACCTCTTGATATGGTCACCATCAGTCTCCCATTTCAGTTCAGTTGCGATGGGCTTGACCAGGCTGCCAAAATACCTCTGAAAACAGAAGCAATAAGGGTTCATGTTGGAATCTCTATATAGCAATCAGATTTAAATAGTTTAATTACATTCAGGAGACCTCCTTTTTTTTAAAAAAAAAAGTTTTTTTTATTACTTAAACATTAAAAACATTGGACACAGTGTGACATTTCTGGTTAAATGTTTCCATGTAGTGATTAGATCTTACCACAATTACATTTTATATCCATTACACAGGTGTGTGTAGTTAGTCAGATTACCTGTCCGTTGACCCTAATTACTAATCATACAAATACATATCCAATTACACATTCTTAATACCAATATTTTTAACTTCTCTGTGTTTTTCTGTCTTTTCCCCTCATTTCTAACCATCAGTACCATTTGTCCCAGATTTCGTGATATTCCGTCTCACTCTTGTCTTTGAGTTCTAGAGTCAGCCTGTCCATTTATGCACACGTCAGTATATTATTTATTATTTCTTGTTCCGAGGGAACAAGAACCAGTCTTGCCGCTGTTAAAATATGCAGCATTAAATATAGTCCACCTTTGCCATGTTTTTCTTTTGTGATCCCTAGTAGAAATAATTCTGGCCTCAACTCCATCCATTGATTTAGCATCTCTTCCAAATACTTTTTTATCTGGTGCCAAAAAGCCGTAGCTTTCGTGCACTCCCACCACATATGGTAGAAGGTCACTAGTGCAGCATTGCATTTCCAACATCGTGGTGATAAATTTGTGTTAATTTTAGCTAATCTTGTGGGTGGGATGTGCCACCTATAGAACATCTTGTATAAGTTTTTCAGGTTTCAGGAAACCTCTTGAGGTCATCAGCATTAAGCAGAACATCAAGAGAAAACAGTTGATTGCAATTTCTATGCTAACTATCAACATTAGTACTCTCTACAGTATATTAAACATTACAGTAGGAATTTGATTATGATTGAAATGGATGAGTTTTTGTTATCCCAATGGCAGTTCATAAAAACGAACTTCCTTTTGAATAGATGGGAATGGATATAGTTAAAACATGGTCTTTTTTAGGGCTAATCTGAGGCCATAAAACAAGAGACTTTGCATTAAGTGGACTTTTGACACTGACTGCAAAGTCACTAAAAGAGATCAGGCGTCAGGAAGCAAAACAGGTTACTGCTTATCCTGCTGTCATTGTGTCTAGTCAGATAGCTTTCCCACTGGATACGTTTCAATTGCACTACTATTGTCCCAAATGTCTGCATTCTCTTGGGTAAACAACATTGTTCCAATGAAATAGTACAAGATCTCTGTTTCCTTGAGAGGAGCTGATATTAAATCTCTCTAACAACTGGTTGTTTATATGTGTGAATGACCTTTTTCATTGTATCACAGAAAAGACAAAGTTCTAGAATTCCCCAAACTTAAGTAATTATCTCATTCTTAAGTCTAAAATTACAGAATAGCATACAAATTTTTATATTTTCCACAAATTAGCTTAGGTTTTTATATTTTCAATAAAATATCCTTCCTTCCTTCTTTCCCTCCCACCCTCCCCCTCTCCTTCCCCCTTCCTTCCTTCCTTTCTTCCTCCCCTCCCTCCCTCCTTCCCTCTCTCCTGTAAAATATTCCTAGTTCAATTGTCCATCTTCTTTCTATTTATGCTTTCAAATATCAAGGCCATGAATTTATTTTTTTAATGGGAAATACAATACAATAGCAGAGTTGGAAGGGAACTTGGAGGTCTTCTAGTCCAACTTCTAGTTCCTAAGCAAGAAATCAGACAAATGGCTATCCAACATCTTCTTAAAGACTTCCAGTGTTGGAGCATTCACAACTTCTGGAGGCAAGCTGTTCCACTGATTAATTGTTCTAACTGTCAGGAAATTTCTCCTCAGTTCTAATTTGCTTCTCTCATTGATTAGTTTCCACCCATTGCTTCTTGTTCTAACCTCAGGTCCACTGGAGAATAGTTTGACTCCCTCTTCTTTGTGGCAACCCCTGAGATATTGGAACACTGCTATCATGTCTCCCCTAGTCCTTCTTTTCACTAAACTAGACATACCCAGTTCCTGCAACAGTTCTTCATATGTTCTAGTTTCCAGTCCCCTAAACATCTTTGTTGCTCTTCTCTGCACTCTTTCTAGAGTCTCCACATCCTCTTCTTTCTCTATTTCTATCATGATCATTAATATCACCCATTTCGGAGTGCCTTTGTAAATTTGTAAATGCAAAATTGAAATTATTTCATATAAACCAATTTATTCTTTGGCCAGCTAGTCCTGCTCTGCCCCAGATTAAATCTACATGCAGGCACATAGTTTAAAACAGAAGCAAATTCTCTTTCATCTTCCTGCTGATGAAGAGCTCTCCAAAAGTCTTCAGAATTCAGAAGCTTACATGCTGTTTTGTGATTTTGATGTGGGGTAATATAACTTTTTTCATGGGACTTATGGAAGTGATGGTGGTGGGGAGACAACATAAAGCTAATCTTACTTCCTTGCCTTTCACATTCCAAGTATTCACACTTCACAATTATACAATCATCCATAAGAGAGAAAACCTGGTGGGTTTAGTAGGACTGTCTCGATTGGTATAAGTACCACAAACACTTCTAAAATTTGAAAAATTTGAGACAGGTAGACCTTCTGAACAGGAACCTTCCATAGCATGACACTTTATTTAACTTGTCATATAATATTTAACCATAAGATTAAATTAAAATATATGTAATATAATAAATTAGGTTCCACCACAAAACCGCGGAGGACAAAATCGCGCTCGACGAAAGCACGCATTTGACGTCATCACAGCGCGACGAAAACATCGCGCTGTGATCGAAAAATGTAAAAATAAAGCGAAAACCTTACCCTAACCCCCCCAAACCTAACCCTAAACCTAACCCTTAACCTAACCCTAAATCTAACCCTAAACGTAACCCTTAACCTAACGCTAAACCTAACGCTAACCCTTAACCTAACGCTAAACGTAACCCTAACGCTCTAAACCTAACCCTAACCCTTAACCTAACCCTAACCCTAACCCTAACCCTAAACCTAACCCTTACCTTTATGTGAATCGGCTTGCTTTAATTTTAATTTTATTTCAATTTTTAATTTTTTTCAGCACGCTGTGATGACGTCAAATGCGCGCTTTCATCGAGCGCGATTTTGTCCTCCGCGGTTTTGACGGGTCACGAATAAATTATAATATATAATTATAATGATACATTAAATTATAAATTATAAAAATTATAAGATTAAATTGTAATATTTAACCATAAGAAAGGCTGAGCACCAAAGAATTGAGGCCTTTGAACTATGGTGCTGGCGGAGACTCCTGTGAGTCCCTTGGACTGCAAGGCAATCAAACTGGTCAGTCCTAGAGGAAATCAACCCTGACTGCTTTTTAGAAGGCCAGATCCTGAAGATGAAACTCAAATACTTTGGCCACCTAATGAGAAGGAAAGACTCACTGGAGAAGAGCCTAATGCTGGGAAAGATTGAGGGCAAAAGAAGAAAGGGACGACAGAGAATGAGGTGGCTGGATGGAATCACCGAAACAGTAGGTGTAAGCTTAAATGGACTCCAGAGGATGGTAGAGGACAGGAAGGCCTGGAGGAACATTGTCCATAGGGTCACGATGGGTTGGACACGACTTCGCAACTAACAACAAATACATTTCAGAAATGCAGTAGGACTCTTTTTTTAAAAAAAAAATGACTACAGATTCATGAAGTCAGTTTTTCAGCATTATTGCAGAAGGAAAATGAATGTGAGGACTAGAGATTTTTATTGTTGTTTTCATGATATATTCAATTTCACAGGGAACTTTACCTGAAATTTGGGATAGAGTATTGTATCATCTTCAATCATGTGTCCAATATAGGATACCGCTACTACAGCCCTTTGCCATGGTATATATTCTTTCTCGTGAAGCAGATATTTTGTAAGGTTCAATGCATCAGCATACTTCAGAAGGCCAGCTCTAATGGGGAAATAAAAAGCAAGGAAAATGAAGAAAACCTATTAGGAATTAAATCCAATGGACTATCACTTATTTATTAATTAGTTATTTAGTTATTGTTGCTGTTATCTGTTAGGAGTTATTCTATCCATAAATGAGCACATAGTGTTTGATGATCTAATCGTCAGTTTATATAAAACAGATTAAGGGAACTGCAATAAGAATAAAATCACATGTAGCTTGCAGTATGTACTATACATTTTAGTATGTTTGTACGGAGAGCAGCCTCATAAAACTTTAAAGATCTGACTAACAGCATTCCAAATTGCAAATTCAGTAAGTACCATATTTTACAGAATATAAGACGCACCATAGTATAAGACGCACCAAGGTTTTGAAGAGGCAAATTTTTTAAAAAAAGGTTTTGCACCCTGCAGACCTCCCAAAAATGGCCTGTTTTTTGGAAAAACGGGCCCGTTTTTTTTAAAAAAAGAGGCATGAATAGCCTTTAGGAGGCTTGTAGAGTGATCCTGGGGGGTGCCCACCCCAAAATGAGCAAAAAACGGTCCATTTTTTGTGAAAACTACCCCTTTTTGTCAAAAAAATTGTATGAATAGCCTTTAGGAGGCTTGTAGAGTGCTCCTGGGGGCTGGGAGGGGAGCAAATTTAACAAAAAAACCATCCGTTTTTCACTCATTTCTGCCCTCCCCAGCCCGGCTATTTTTGTGAAGGGGGTGGGATTTCAGGTGGCAAAAAAATGCTGTATTCAGTGTATAAAACGCACCCCAGATTTTCAGCCTCCTTTTTGAGAAAAAAAAGGTGCGTCTTATATTCTGAAAAATACAGTACATACTTTCCAGATTCACTGATTCTAGAACTAATGGAATATCTATATTGCAAAATCCAACGATGAATGATGGCTTCTGTTTTCTCAAAAAAAAAAAAAGGAGTTTCTTGGGAACTAAGTATGACAGTAAGAGAATAAACCTCAAGGAATGAAAGGACATTTGTAATTACTCTGCAGTAAGTTCCTCTGTGTTCCCTGGATATTATTGCAAAGTAAATGTGCATAGGATTGCAACCTTAGCAACAAGAGAATGAATTGTAATATATTTGCAGGTGTCCATTCACATATGTTTCTTGAGGTAATATTATGTTAAACAGCTAACTTGTAATATAGCATCAAACAAATTGTATTTCATTCATTTGCTTACTTTAATTACGAGACCTACCTGGCCAATGCAAAGGCATCGTCTATAAAACCGGCGCGATCAGCTAGACTAAACCTCTAAAAAGGAAAAAAAAAGAGAGAAGCAATTGACATCAGATGGGTAAAATTAAAATGCAGTGAATAATCATCTCCAAAACTGAACCAGCGTTTAATTTGAGCACACTGACCTGATGGCCGTTCCTCATAATATCAGCTACATCACGCCAGACGTTGGGTTCATAATTTACACGATAAAAACCAACATGATCCTTGTTTACTTTCAAGAAAGAATCGGGAGGAGGATTATTGGGTCGTGGAATAGTAATTCCTGTGGTGGTATCAACAACAAAAAAAGTACGGAATAAAGTTACAAATATGTTACAATTACAAAAGACAAACATTAGGAAAAGCCAAAACTAATACAACACTGACTTTATTTAAAAGGACTACTTTTTAAAAATGCAGACAGGGAGATACCCAGAGAGAATTATTATGGGGAGGAATTTAACATTTTTGCTGACTTCACCATTTCCTTTCCAATAGCGGGAAACAAGAGGAGAGAGAAAAATCTTCTACCCTTAGACAATTCTCACCAGGATCTCAGCAAAAGTGAAAAAGCTAAAATCCTCTTGCAATATATCTAATAATTACAAGCACCTACTTATTCAGCCTCTACAACATTCATTTCACATCTCATCTATTTTGAGTCTCTGGATGTGAGCAGCTGATCAAATCAATAGTGGAGATTTATGGGAGTTTCCTCAGAATTAGCAACCACATCTGGATATTGTTTGTCCTCTAACATTTTTTTTAGCAGAACTGCAATGCAGTTGCCTCCAACCCTACTCCATCTGTACTATGTGTAGAGCATTGAGGGCCGCATCAGGGTTCTGATTGACTGGGGAGGAGAGGGGCCAGGGTGGGCATAGCCAGATCAATATTACTTGTGTGAGGGGCACCTAGGGTGGCCTAAGTGCCAAGGAAGCACACCCAGGCCCTCCCTCCCTCATTATAATCTCCTTCCTTCCTCCCTCCTCAAAATCCTTTGTTTTCCTTCCATCTTTATTCTCCTTTCTTTTTCCTTCCCCTCTTTCCTTCTTTTTCCTTCCTTGCTCTCTTCTCATCTTTCCTTCTTTTTCTTTGTCTTTCCCCTTTCCCTTTCTCCTTTCCTGCCCTTTTTGCATGTTGAATGCAAAAGGGGAAACATTTTTCTGTTTGTTTGGTTTTGATTTTAGTCTTTTTGGTTAGCCCTCTGCCAGCAAAAATGGAGCCCGAGGAGACTGTGTGCAGCCCGACTGAGCTCTGTTTTTGCTGGCAGAGGCACTGTAGAGGTCCTTTGCTATTTCCAGGGTGCCCCCTTGGGCCAGATCTAAGTACCCCATGGACCGGATCTGGCTCTCAGGCTTTGAATTTGACACCCCTGGTGTACAGCACTCAAACAGTGCTAAGGAAGTGCTTTCTTTAGACTGGGTTCATATAATCTACTAGCCTACACTAAAGAAGTCTTGGATAGCTATTGTTCTTTATAGGAATTCAGCCCGTGTTTTTTGCATGTTGTACAAATTGAGCCATCGCTGTTTAGGCATTGAATAGCATGTTAAATTAGCCTAAAATACGGCTGGAAAGAAAAGGGCTAAATTTTTATGATTACCATAGTTTAAATAAATTTGACCATGGTGTGCCTGATGTGGTTTATTCTAACAAAGAATAACGACCATAATGAGTTCATTTTAAGTCAGAAAGTCTGTAATTCATCTACAAATCAATCTGCTCGTACATCAGTAATTTCTGAGTTTCAGATTTGCCATCTTCGTAGGCAGAAATCAGAGATTATTTTGCAACATCTCCTGCAGAGACCAAATTGGACTAAAAATCATATTATGCTTTAAGCACATTCACACACGGACAGGGTGGACTATATTCTATCAGGGGAAGGGAAGGAAATTCCACCCTTGAACCCAGAAACTCAGTGATGGAGAAACAGGTACAACCACCTTCCTAGTCTATGAAAAGTTTGACCTTTCCTTTGCATAGAATGCAAGGAAAGATTCTCCCTCTTTTGTTGCACCAGAAAGGCATTTGAGTGGATAGAGTTGAGCTACCCAATTTAGGGTGGGGGTAATCGTTGTTGTTTCTCCACTCTATGACCATGTAGATGTGAAAACAATTGTGCCCTTTCCCCCCATTCTCAGCAAAAACAAAGTCAGAACCACAGATAAAATCAATCAGAAAAGCAATCGTTTTTTTCTAAGTGTCTTTTTAGAGTAAGGTTTTTGAAGCAGCTATAAAGAGATAAACGAATACTATAAGCATGTTGTTATGCCAGCCTGCATTCCTAGCTTGCCAGACTGGGAATACACATTTTTCATGTTAAGCAGAATCAGCATTGGGGGAGATATTTTTTTCTGTCACTTATGTGCCCCAATTTCTCTCCCTCTGCTATATTTTAGGAGGATTTTGAATCCTTAAGAATAAAGAGAGAAAAAGAAGCTGCTTCATCTGAACAGGGAAAAATAGCAGAGAGCAGTTGCAGGAATTGGGTATGGCCACTCTAGAGAAAAGAAGGGCTAGGCTGGTCACGAAAGCAGTATTGCAATATTTGAGGGTCTGCTGTAAAGAAGAGGGGGGGGGGTCAACTTATTTTCCAAAGCACCAGAGGGCAGGACAAGTAACAATGGATGGAAACTAATCAAGGAGAGAAGCAACCTGGAATTAATAGCAGTTAGACTTATATACCGCTTCATAGGGCTTTCAGCCCTCTCTAAGCGGTTTACAGAGTCAGCATATCGCCCCCACAGTCTGGGTCCTCATTTCACCCACCTCGGAAGGATGGAAGGCTGAGTCAACCTTGAGCCGGTGAGATTAGAACTGCTGAACTGCAGATAACAGTCAGCTGAAGTGGCCTGCAGTACTGCACCCTAACCACTGCCCCACCTCGGCTCTTAAGGAGAAACAGCAAGGAGAATTCATCAGTGGAACAGCTGGCTTTCAGAAATTGTGGGTGATTCATCACTGGAGGTTTTAAGAAGAGACCAGGCAGCTATTTGTCTGAAATCATATTGAGTCTCCTGCTTGAGCAGGGGGTTGGACTAGAAGACCTCCAAGGTCCCTTTCACTCTATTCTGGTTGACTGACTGACTGACTGATAATTGTTGTAATCACCAGGAGGCGCTTGTGAGTAGGGCATGCATATAATTTCAAGACAGACAGCAGACAGATGAAATGAAAAGCAAGGAAAGGGAAAGGGAAAGGAAGGGAAGGACTTTGCATCAAAATTCAGTTTGTTTCTGCAGAAATAGGTAAAAATTTTACACAGGAAATCTGTCCAAACGTGGATTAGTACATACGTTTTCCAGCTATATATTTTGAAGAAAGTTGATGAACATGACTTTATTTTTCCATGTTAAATTTGGAACAATGCAAGATTGATCTGAGTACTAGACTAGCCTTTTGTAACAGATCACCGCCATCTTGTGGTGTCACTGGAACATGCATCATGTTTTGTAACCCCTCCTTCACCTTCCCTGGCATTTAAGCACTTTGGAAGTATCTGTTTTACCAAGCCATCCCTCCCTTTCCCTTTTTAAGAGACAACATGGCATTAATATTTGAATTATAAATGCGTTTTGTGTTTTATCATTTTATTTTTTAATAAAAACTGCATTGATTACTTCTGTAAGAACAGGCAGTGTAGGGCCTATTTGTATCACAGACCATAATTAGTGGGAGGGACAAGCAAGATGCTTCATGGAAGATCAATAGTCACCACGATGACTCCCCGAAGTAAGAAATTTGTTCTGTAAACCCAGAGGATTGCAGCCCTTTATCTTATCAGGCCAAACACCATTATACAGTGACTTTTCTCATATAATCTTGTTGCATAAAGAATAATCATTAACAACAAGCAACCCAGTAGCCTAGATCCAAGCCATATAGGATCTTAAGGATTATAAACAGAGCTCTGTAATCCTTCCATAAATAAATGATTAATCTGTGTAATATTTCTAGCACTATTTGGAGACTAGCATGGCTGCTAAATTCTGTATTCCATATTCAGGAGAGTTGTGCTGTTCTGTATTCACTGAAATTTTCAAACTACTACATACATAATGCAGACTTCAACGGATAATTAGAACTGCAGAAAAAACAATTTCTACCAACCTGCCTTCCATTGAAGACCTCTATAATACTGCATGAGTCAAAAAGAGGGCTGTGAAAATAACTACAGACCCCTCACATCCTGGACATAAATTGTTTCTCACCAGCTCAGGGTTGACTCAGCCTTCCATCCTTCCGAGGTGGGTAAAATGAGGACCCAGATTGTTGGGGGCAATATGCTGACTCTCTGTAAACCGCTTAGAGAGGCCTGAAAGGCCTATGAAGCGGTATATAAGTCTACTGCTATTGCTATTGTTTCAACTTCTACCCTCAAAACAACGCTATAGGGCACTGCACACCAAAACAACTAGACACAAGGACAGTTTTCCCCCGAATGCCATCACTCTGCTAAACAACTAATTCCCACAACACTGTCAAACTATGTACTAAGACTGTATTACTATTATTCTTCTCTTCCTTCCTAGTACCTATCTCTTACCACTTATGACTATAACCACGTTGCTTGTATCGTTAAAATTTATATTGTTTTATTTCTGTCCTAGTATAATTTTATTGCTTATTAGTAATCTATGACAATCACTTAAGTGTTGTATCTTATGATTCTTGATCAATGGATTCTATTTTATTTTTCTTTATGTACACTGAGAGCATATGCACCAAAGACAAATTCCCTGTGTGTCCAATCACACTTGGCCAATAAAGAATTCTATTCTATTCTATTCTATTCTATTCTACTCTACTCTACTCTACTCTACTTTATTCTGCCCCATATAAGGCACATTGGTCTGAGGGGTAGTGAGATCTTACCCCTGTCATGGTCGGACCACTACCTACTGAGGCTTGACTTTCGGAGACCAAACCCCCACTATAGGGAGGAGGAACCGATTAGGTGGTTCCGCCCCAGGTGACTTATGGACCCATCGGGCTTTCAGACGGAGCTTGGGGTTATTCCTGATACTCTCGCCCGCAGTCCGTCGGAGACTCTGGTTGCTGCCTGGAATTCAGCAGCGACACGGGCTCTTAACCGGATTGCGCCTTTACGGCCGATCCGAGGCAGTGGATCCAGGAGGGCCCCTTGGTTTACTGAGGAACTCCGGGAGATGAAGCACCGAAAGAGACGCCTAGAGCAACGATGGAGATCCAGTAAGTCCGAGTCAGACCGAGCACTTTTAACATCCACATCAGAGTTTACATCCGGGCAATGAGGACGACAAAAAGAACATACATTGCCTCTCTGATTGCTTCCGCTGAGTCGCGCCCAGCCGCCTTGTTCAGGATAACCCGTTCCCTCCTAAACAGGAGGGATACGAGCGATCCTTTGCAAGGCAGAGCTGAGGACTACGTCCAATTCCTCGCGGATAAAGTTGCTCAGCTTCGGGGGGACCTGGACTCCAATCTTGCAGAACCAGCTGAGGCACCAGGGGATAATCTGGTAGGCCATCACTGGATTGACTTTCAAGCTGTTACCCCTGAGGACGTGGACAAGGCCATGAGAGCTGTAAGTGCCTCCACATGTGTACTGGACCCGTGCCCCTCCTGGCTGGTTGTTAACAGCAGGGAGGTGACACGGGGCTGGATCCAGGCGGTTGTTGCCGCCTCTCTTCGGGAGGGGGTCTTTCCCCCCGCATTAAAGGCGGCGGTGGTGAGACCCCTCCTGAAGAAGCCATCTTTGGATCCAGCCGTCCTAAACAACTATCGTCCAGTCTCCAACCTCCCCTTCGTGGGGAAGGTTGTTGAGAAGGTGGTAGGCTTTCAGCTCCAGCGGTCCTTGGAGGAAACCAATTATCTAGATCCCTTCCAGTCGGGTTTCAGGCCTGGCTACAGCACGGAAACCGCTTTGGTCGCATTGATCGATGATCTCTGGAGAGCCAGAGATGGAGGTCATGCTTCCATCCTGGTGCTCCTTGACCTCTCTGCGGCTTTTGATACCATCGACCATGGTATCCTTCTGCGACGACTGCGGGAGGCACTCTCTTACGGTGGTTCTCCTCTTACCTCTCGGACAGGTCGCAGTCGGTGTTGGTCGGAGGGCAGAGATCGACCCCTAGGCCCCTAACGTTTGGGGTGCCGCAGGGTTCGGTCCTGTCCCCCCTCCTCTTTAATATCTACATGAAACCGCTGGGTGAGATCATCCGACGGCATGGGATAAAATACCACCAGTATGCGGACGATACACAGTTGTATCTGTCCGCCCCATGCCAACTCAATGAAGCAATTGACGTGATGTGCCAGGGCCTCGAGGCTGTTAGGGACTGGATGGGGGTTAACAAGCTTGTACTCAATCCAGATAAGACCGAGTGGCTGCTGTGCTTCCCCCTACTAATTGGCCAAGTGTTCCACCTCTCAGGCTGGGGGGTCAAACAGTACGCCCCTCAGACAGGGTCCGCAACTTGGGAGTCCTCCTGGACCCACAGCTGACTTTTGAACACCATTTGTCAGCTGTGACCAGGGGGGCATTTGCCCAGGTTCGCCTGGTGCACCAGTTGCGTCCCTACCTGAACCGGGAGGCTCTCACAACAGTCACTTGCGCCCTCGTGACCTCCAGACTGGATTACTGCAACGTGCTCTACATGGGGCAGCCCTTGAAGAATATTCGGCGACTTCAGCTTGTCCACAATGCAGCCGTGCGAGCGATCGTGGGTGCTCCTCGGTTCACCCACGTAACACCTATCCTCCGCGAGCTGCACTGGCTGCCTGTTGGTCTCCGGGTATGCTTCAAGGTGCTAGTTGTCACCTATAAAGCCCTTCATGGTATTGGACCTGGGTACTTGAGAGACCGCCTACTGCCAATTACCTCCACCAGACCAATTAGATCCCACAGACTAGGCCTCCTCTGAATTCCATCAGCCGGCCAGTGTCGACTGGCGACTACCCGGAGGAGAGCCTTCTCTGTGGCTGCTCCGACCCTCTGGAACGAACTCCCCGTGGAGATTCGTACCCTCACCACCCTCCAGGCCTTCCGCATAGCCCTTAAAACCTGGCTGTTCCGACAGGCCTGGGGCTAAAGACTCGCTGCCCCATTTCGAATGGTACGATTGCTGTGTTTTTAACTATGTATGGTTTTTGTGTTCTTGTTACTTTGCTTTGTATTTTCCCCTCCCCTTTTTAAGTTGTGAGCCGCCCTGAGTCCCTTCAGGGAAAAGGGCGGTATACAAATAAATTAAACCAAATTAAACCAAACCACATGACATTATTAAGAAATGTAAGAAATGGTTAGCTCTACCAAGAATAATGAATAGCCAACTGAGGCTACAGGCCAGCATGGACAATGATTATGGTATGACTACCTTCTATAGTCCTTCATTATGCCTAAGGTGAGTCCCTGCTGTTTTGAGTTTTGGAGTGATTTGGAGTCACCTTAACTGGTTATCCTATGTACTGCAAAGCAATTCATAGAGAGATGGATAGGGTATCTGCCTGCACAGACAGCTATCAGTGATATCTCAAAAACTTTCAATCAAAGATTTGAAAGGCTCTAGAGTTGGGACATTGCTACCACCTGAGAAGGAACTGTGAAAAGAAGAATCATTCCTCTTTGGAATTCAAAGTGGTGAATTCTCTTGGCCAACCTTGCTCTTTCAAAAGAAACTCCTATCACGTTAGTGCCACTTACTCTGATTTTTCTAGGCTTGGAAGCCAAGTTGGATTTGGCCTGGATCTACTTAAATGGGACATCATCAAAGAATTCCACCCTATAGGAGAGACTGGAACTTGAGAAAACAGTTCAGAGGAGGAAAGCAATTTTCAAACCACTTTGGTATTAGCCCTCCATGGATGTGATTCAAGAAAATCTTTACTTTGTGGATGGTTACTATCCATTAGGTTTGATTACCTGCTGATGCTGATTTATTGTAGAATGCTATATTTGATGTTTTCCCCTCTTCCCACTTCACCGGAATATTCCACTTGTAACTGAAAATTCAGAAAGGAGACATATTTTTAAAAGAATTTTTATAATGAATCATGCCACCATTTTTGAAAGATATTATTAAAACATCTGTGGTTTTGCTGGTTAGAATATTTGCTTTAATATACCCATTTTTTCACATGACCATTGCTGAATTCCCATGGTCACATGATCAAAATTTGGACACTTGGCAATTGAGTCATATTTATGACAATTGTAATATCCTGGAGTCATGTGATCACCTTTTGTAACCTTCTGCCAACTAAAGCAAAATGAGGAAGCCAGTTTCACTTTACAATCGTGCTACTGACTTAACAACTGTAGTGATTCACTTAACAACTGTGGCCAGAAAAGTCATAAATGGGGCAAAAGTCACTTAACAGCTATCTGGCTTAGCATCATAAAGTTTGGGTCAATTGTGATTGTAAGTTGAGAACTACCTGTAGCTCAGCTATAGGAATTAGCAACAGTTCCAACAATGTAGGCTGCCTTTACCATGCTAACCTGTCTGCCCATCAAATTTAGTTTTACTCAAACTTACTCGACCGCTGCTTTCCTTTAGAGACCTTTTGAATGCAAACAGATACTCTGTCAGTGAGGAATCAATGAATCTCCAGCAAAGCAATGACTAATCAAGCTATTGAAATGAATTGATCAATAGCAATAGCACTTTTATATACCGCTTCATCATGGCTATGGAGATTCTCACACATCCCAGGTCATGGTTGTCCCAAAGTTGCTTTTTCAAGAGGCAACTGGACTTTCTGGTTATTCTTTGAATACATTTTGTTTCTCATCCAAGAATTTTCTTCAGCTCTGTTCCAGAGCTGTTTCAGAGCTGAAAAAGCCTCTTGGATGGGAAGCGAAACATCTTCAAAGAAAAACCAGAAAGTCCAGTTGCCTCTTGAAAAAGTACCTTTGGTACAGTGCTTTACAGCCCTCTCTAAGCGGTTTGCAGACTCAGAATATTGCCCCCAACAATCTGGGTCCTCATTTTACCGACCTTGGAAGGATGGAAGGCTGAGTCAACCTTGAGCCTGGTGAGATTTGAACTGCCAAACTGCAGTCAGCAGTCAGTCAGCAGAAGTAGGCTGCAGTACTGCATTTAACCACTGCGCCACCACGGTTCAATTTCACTGATTTGTAGAATCATGGTTGATTTGGGAGAAAAATAGTGTTACTGCAATTAACTAAGGCAAAGCTTGGCAATTTGTTCTGAA
The DNA here is from genome assembly GCF_009769535.1 of Thamnophis elegans. Classification (NCBI taxonomy): domain Eukaryota; kingdom Metazoa; phylum Chordata; class Lepidosauria; order Squamata; family Natricidae; genus Thamnophis; species Thamnophis elegans. The sequence goes on along the minus strand of NC_045549.1, from coordinate 25,422,827 downwards.
AATGCTGGGCTCCAAATTCCATTAATTCCAGTTACCAGTTGGCATAAAAATGGAAATTACACCACAACTACATCAGAAAGTTGACAGGTTCTCCAGTTCTAAAATAAAAGTCAACTAAACTATTTTATTACAATATCAATTATCTATGTGAGAAGAACTTGGTAAAGAATATTGAGAAAACAAACTTCCCCAGTCTAGCAATATCATATCAAACTGTTAAACAGAAGATACCTAAATGGAGAAGATGGCTTGGAAGGATCTGCTTTGGGATCCAATAGAAAACGTTGCTGTGTAACTGTTGACTTTGAATTATTGACTTTCAGCACAGGATAACCCATCTGCCTGGTCCATGTGTCCATCACTTCTTTGACAGGTTTTCCACTTACCTAAAAACAACAATAGATGATCATGCTGGGAGAGTGTTCAGCATCATAAGTAGAGATGGTATCAATTGTCCAGGAGGTGTTTGAGCAATTCATTTATTTGCGACAGATATTAAATTGTAGCTGGAGTTTTGGTGGCACATCTTGTGCTAATGCACATTTTTTTTCTTTTGATTGGTTTCTCAGAGCACTTTTAACATAATCATTTGGTCTGCCAATCAAACTTTGTATTTGGTTAGTACCCCAGCCTAATGGGTACAACATAATTGAGGCTCAATCTTTGGTACTTTTTCTTTGAGTCTTGCTTGGCTACTTCAGTTTGTTTACTTTACAAATCTAGCCAGCAAATTTTGGCAGTTGGAAGATAAGTACACACACAAAAAGCTGCAAATTGCTATTAGCCTCAAATTTCTATTAGCATACCATTAATTCATAGTTCTTTAATTCATTGGTGCTCTCCTTGTCTTTTCCTAATTGTGTCATCACAACAACATGAAAAGCATGATTAATGCTAAATTATTATTTCTTCTCTGATGCAAGCTCAGTTGGTATTAGTGAAAAGTATGAACTTATTGGAAAGAAAGAGAACATACCTCTTCCATTGCTTTCCAGAAATCGTCTGTTTTTGCATTGTTAAATTCATGGTCTGTTAGGTATTTCTGTGGGGGAAAACAAAGTTATTACATGAGGTTGCAAATTCTGAACTTTAGCATTTGCCATAACATTTCTAACAAGTTATATTGATTGTTATTAGAACATCTTTCTATAACTTGTCATCCTCCAGATCACTTTTGATCATGGTACATGGCTTAGTGAAGTGGACAAACTCTATCCAATACACAGATAAAGCATGACACGGAGGAGGCAAACAAGTAGCTAGTGCTCAATTGTTTTCTAAACAATTCCAGTTGTGATTTTAATGTTTCAGGGCAATTCATCATATCCCACTAAACACCCAAGAAGATCCAGAGGGCTGCAAGATTCCACTCTGATATATAGGATATGCAGTGGTGGGATTCAAATAATTTAACAACCGGTTCTCTGCCCTAATGACTGGCTGAGTAGGTGTGGCTCGGTGTTCATGTGACTGGGTGGGCGTGGCCAACTCAACATCTCTCACATTGAGGGACGCTTCACCTTAGCTGTTACAATGTAGTAAGGGTTAACCGAAGAGGCAGTTTCTGTAAGCAGGGCAATAAAGATGAGGCTAGAAACAACACCAGAATGTTTCCTTCCTGCCTTCCTTACAGGATTAGCCCTGTAAAGTGGAAAAAAACAAAATGAGATTTCTTCCAACAATCGGTTCTCTGAACTGCTAAGAAAGTTAACCACTGGTTCTCCCAAATAGGTGCAAACCGGCTGAATCCCAGCACTGAGGATATGGGTGTGCAATGCTGAGGTTTTAAAAATGAATAATTTTTAATTATTTATTAAGGAAGAAGAAATAAATAATTTATGTCTATACTTTTTTCCCCAAGATGAACAAAAAAAAACAACTGAATTTTAAAAATGCCCTTGATTTAAACCTAGTTAGAAATGTTACTTTTGTTGACCTTAATTATTTCGCCAAGTGAAAGCTATTTAGGTAAAGTGGGATTGCTCTCATAATACTCTGCTTCACCTTCTATTTCAATTATTCAAGAACACACATCTTAAAATAAGTCCCTCATCCATTAAACAAGACAGGAATTTATAATCTAAGCACACTGCGTAGGTTTCAGTAAACAAACAACCGAAAAAAAGGGGGAAAAAAGAACACAACTAGAATTCTCTCTCGTTCTTTCTCAGCTCTTTGCCCTAATGTACAGCCCAATACATTTGTCCGGCTAAAAACTGCTGACTCTCAATGTCACTGCTGGATAAAGAATAGATTTGTCCTTTCAAAAGCATTGAAACTTGCTTTCAGGGACCAACGAGCCGATGCTGCAGACATGCAAGATTTGGAGTGTGGATTTTATTGTCAGGGAACAGCTGTGTTTTTGCTGAATTGTCTTTTAAGTGTTCTCTACCTCCTCTCTACACACAACACCCTAACCCAGCACTTTTGTTTCAAACTTATTTCCCCCCCCCCCCCGCTTCTTGTTAAATTTCTACCTGAGGTCAGCTTTTAAACAAAAGAGGTGAGCTTGACAAGAACTGTGTGTGAGGATACCGTCTGCTGTATGGGATGCTCTTTATGGATGCACCATGCCTGGCTTACTAAAAAAAATGGATAGGTTGATTAAAGGTACATATTTCATCAGTTTTTATCCACAGGGCCACAAGCAAAAAGTGGCAAAGAAGATTCTACAGCTTCAGATAGTCCTGGTCTTCAGGGGCAGGCTTCAAAAATTTTAGCAAGGGGTTCTCTGTCTGGTTGCTGGGTGGGTGTGGCCATGGCCTAATCAGCCGCCTGCACCATGGTAGGGTTGAAGGTTGCCCTCCCAAGGCTTTCCTCAAGCTTCCAGAAAGGTGAAAACGGCTTTCCCAGGCTCGGAGGCCATCTGGAGGCCCAAACTTGTAATAGGCCCATTTTTTGCCCTCCCCAAGCCTCCTGGTGTGCCCTGCACTTACCTGCATCTAAAACGGGTCGCCTAGGGACTCCTGGGAGGGCAGGGGTGGGGTGAGCAGGGCCAGTGAGGAGTGGGATTTGGAGGTTCTCCAAACTGCACAGAATCAAAGCTAG